>NW_027227850.1:0-42456 GCF_037783145.1 Equus przewalskii | reverse complement strand
CACGTATTGCTGTGGTTCCGCCATGGCTGGCAGGTGATCCCGGACTGTCCCCCAGGTGGTTTTGGCATAGCCAGCAGTTGATATTGGCCTGTCCAGCAGGTGGTTCCAGCGAGTCGAACAGGTGGCTCCGGCGTTCTTGGCAGGTGGTTCCGGTCTGTCCGGTACGTGTTTCCGGCGCGTCTGGCACGTGCTTCCGGCACGTCTGAGAGGTGGTTCCGGCGTGCGCGGCAGGTGATTCCGTAGTGTCCGCCAGGTGGTTCTGGCATACCCGGCAGGTGATTTTGGCGTGTCCGGCAGGTGTTTCTGGCGAGTCGAGCAGGTGGCTCCGGCATGCTCGGCAGGTGCTTCCGGCGTCTCCGGCACGTGCTTCTGGAGTGTCTGAGAGCTGGTTCCGGCATGTCCGGCAGATGATTCCGGAGTGTCCGCCAAGTGGTTCTGGCATACCCAGCAGGTGATTTTGGCGTGTCAGGGAGGTGGTACCGGTGAGTCGAGCAGGTGGTTCCGGCGTGCTCAGCAGGTGGTTCAGGCGGTTCTGGCAGGTGGTATCCGTCTGTTCGGGGTGTGGTTCCAGCATCTCATGAACACGTTTCTGGCACGTCTGAGATGTGGTTCCGGCCGGCCCGACAGGTGTTTCCGCAGTGTCCGCCAAGCGGTTCTGGCGTAGTTGGCAGGTGATTTTCTCATGACCGGCAGGTGGTTCCAGCAAGGCTGGCAGGTGATTCCAAAGTGTTCACCAACTGGTTGTGGCGTAGCCGGCAGGTGATTTTTGCGTGATCGGCAGGTGGTTCTGGCGAGTCGAGCTGGTGGTTCCGGCGTGCTCGGCTGGTGCTTCCGGGGTCATTGGCACGGGGTTCTGGCATGTCTGAGAGGTGGTTCCTGCATGCCCGCTAAGTGATTCCGGAGTGTTCGCCAAGTGCTTCTGGCATAGTGGGCAGGTGATTTTGGCATGTCCGGCAGGTGGTTCAGGCGAGTTGAGCAGGTGGTTCCAACGTGCTTGGCAGGTGCTTCCGGCATCTCCGGCACGTGTTTCTGGCACATCTGAGAGGTGGTTCCGGCATGCCCGAAAGGTGATTCCGGTCTGTACGGTAGGTGGTTCCAGCCTGCACGGCATGTGGTTCTGGTACGTCTCAGAGGTGGTTGCGCATGCCCAACAGGTGATTCCGGACTGTCCGCCACATGGTTCTGGCACGTCTGAGAGGTGGTTCCGGCATGCCCGGCAGTTCATCCCAGAGAGTCCTCCAAGTGGTTCTGGCATAACACGCAGGTGATTTTGGCGTGTCTGGCAGGTTGTTCCGTTGTGCTTGGCAGGTGGTTCAGGCTTGGCCTTCAGGTGGTTCCAGACTGTCCAGGACGTGTTTCCAGATTCTCCGGCAGGTGGTTCTGGTACGTCTGAGAGGTGGTTCCGCCATGGCTGGCAGGTGATTCCGGACCGTCCCCCAGGTGGTTCTGGCATAGCCAGCAGTTAATATTGGCCTGTCCGGCGGGTGGTTCCAGCAAGTCGAACAGGTGGCTCCGGCGTGCTCGGCAGGTGGTTCCGGTCTGTCCGGTAGGTGATTCCGGCGTGTCCGGCACGTGCTTCCGGCACGTCTGAGAGGTGGTTCCAGCATGCGCGACAGGTGATTTCGGAGTGTCCGCCAGGTGGTTCTGGCGTACCCGGCAGGTGATTTTGGCGTGTCCGGCAGGTGTTTCTTGCGAGTCAAGCAGGTGGCTCCGGCATGCTCGGCAGGTTGTTCAGAAGGGTCTGGCAGGTGTTTTCCGTCTGTTCGGGGTGTGGTTCCAGCATCTCATTCACATGGTTCTGGCACGTCTGAGATGTGGTTCCGGCCGGCCCGACAGGTGTTTCCACAGTGTCCGCCAAGTGGTACTGGCGTAGTTGGCAGGTGATTTTGGCATGACCGGCAGGTGGTTCCAGCAAGCCCGGCAGGTGATTCCGAAGTGTTCCCCAACTGGTTGTGGCGTAGCCGGCAGGTGATTTTTGCGTGTCCGGCAGGTGGTTCTGGCGAGTCGAGCAGGTGGTTCCGGCGTGCTCGGCAGGTGCTTCCGGGGTCATTGGCACGTGGTTCTGGCATATCTGAGAGGTGGTTCCGGCATGCCCGGCAGGTGATTCCGGAGTGTTCACCAAGTGTTTCTGGCGTAGCCGGCAGGTGATTTTGCATGTCCAGTGGTCGTTCCGGCGGGTCGAGCCGGTGGTTCCGGCGTGTCCGGCAGGTGGTTCCGGTCTGTCCGGCAGGTGGTTCTGTGGTGTCCGGCACGAGGTTCAGTCTGAGAGGCTGTGCCGGCATGCCCCTCACGTGATTCCGGCTTGTCCCCGAAGTGGAGCTGGTGTAGCGGGCAGGTGATTTTGGCGTGTCCGGCAGGTGGTTCAGGCTAGTTGAGCAGGTGGTTGCGACGTGCTCGGCAGGTGCTTCCGGCGTCTCCGGCACGTGTTGCTGGCACATCTGACTGGTGGTTCCTGCATGCCCAAAAGTTGATTCCGGTCTTTCCGGTAGGTGGTTCCGGCGTGCACGGCACGTGGTTCTGGTACGTCTCAGAGGTGGTTGCGTATGCCCAACAGGTGATTCCGGACTGTCCGCCACGTGCTTCTGGCACGTCTGAGAGGTGGTTCCAACATGCCGGCAGGTCATTTCGGAGAGTCGTCCAAGTGGTTCTGGCGTAGCCCGCAGGTGATTTTGGCGAGTCCGGCAGGTGGTTCCGCCGTGCTGGGCAGGTGGTTCAGGCATGGCCGTCACGTGGTTCCAGTCTGTCCAGGACGTGTTTCCAGCTTCTCCGGCAGGTGGTTCTGGTACGTCTGAGAGGTGGTTCCGCCATGGCTGGCAGGTGATCCTGGACTGTCCCCCAGGTGGTTCTGGCATAGCCAGCAGTTGATATTGGCCTGTCCGGCAGGTGGTTCCAGCGAGTCGAACAGGTGGCTCCGGCGTTCTTGGCAGGTGGTTCCGGTCTGTCCGGTAGGTGTTTCCGGCGTGTCTGGCACGTGCTTCCGGCACGACTGAGAGGTGCTTCCGGCATGCGCGGCAGGTGATTCCGTAGTGTCCGCCAGGTGGTTCTGGCATACCCGGCAGGTGATTTTGGCGTGTCCGGCAGGTGTTGCTGGCGAGTCGAGCAGGAGGCTCCGGCATGCTCGGCAGGGGCTTCTGGCGTCTCCGGCACGTGGTTCTGGTGTGTCTGAGAGCTGGTTCCGGCATGTCCGGCAGATGATTCCGGGGTGTCCGCCAAGTGGTTCTGGCATACCCAGCACGTGATTTTGGCGTGTCAGGGAGGTGGTACCGGTGAGTCGAGCAGGTGGTTCCGGCATGCTCAGCAGGTGGTTCGGGCGGTTCTGGCAGGTGGTATCCGTGTGTTCAGGGTGTGGTTCCAGAATCTCATGAACACGTTTCTGGCACGTCAGAGATGTGGTCCCAGCTGGCCTGACAGGTGTTTCCGCAGTGAGCGCCAAGCGCTTCTGACGTAGTTGGCAGGTGATTTTGGCATGACCGGCAGGTGGTTCCAGCAAGCCTGGCAGGTGATTCCAAAGTGTTCACCAACTGGTTGTGGCATAGCCGGCAGGTGATTTTTGCGTGATCGGCAGGTGGTTCTGGCGAGTCGAGCAGGTGGTTCCGGCCTGCTCGGCTGGTGCTTCCGGGGTCATTGGCACGGGGTTCTGCCATGTCTGAGAGGTGGTTCCTGCATGCCCGGCAAGTGATTCCGGAGTTTTCGCCAAGTGGTTCTGGCATAGTCGGCAGGTGATTTTGGCATGTCCGGCAGGTGGTTCAGGCGAGTTGAGCAGGTGGTTCCAACGTGCTTGGCAGGTGCTTCCGGCGTCTCCGGCACGTCTTTCTGGCACATCTGACAGGTGGTTCCGGCATGCCCGAAAGGTGATTCCGGTCTGTCCGGTAGGTGGTTCCAGCCTGCACGGCATGTGGTTCTGGTACGTCTCAGAGGTGGTTGCGCATGCCCAACAGGTGATTCCGGACTGTCCGCCACATGGTTCTGGCACGTCTGAGAGGTGGTTCCGGCATGCCCGGCAGGTCATCCCAGAGAGTCCTCCACGTGGTTATGGCATAACACGCAGGTGATTTTGGCGTGTCTGGCAGGGTGTTCCGTTGTGCTTGGCAGGTGGTTCAGGCTTGGCCGGCAGGTGGTTCCAGACTGTCCAGGACGTGTTTCCAGCTTGTCCGGCAGGTGGTTCTGGTACGTCTGAGAGGTGGTTCCGCCATGGCTGGCAGGTGATTCCGGACCGTCCCCCAGGTGGTTCTGGCATAGCCAGCAGTTGATATTGGCCTGTCCGGCAGGTGGTTCCAGCGAGTCGAACAGGTGGCTCCGGCGTGCTCGGCAGGTGGTTCCGGTCTGTCCGGTAGGTGATTCCGGCGTGTCTGGCACGTGCTTCCGGCACGTCTGAGAGGTGGTTCCTTCATGCGCGACAGGTGATTTCGGAGTGTCCGCCAGGTGGTTCTGGCGTACCCGGCAGGTGATTTTGGCGTGTCCGGCAGCTGTTTCTGGCGAGTCGAGCAGGTGGCTACGGCATGCTCGGCAGGTGCTTCCGGCGTCTCCGGCACGTGGTTCTGGTGTGTCTGAGAGCTGGTTCCGGCATGTCCGGCAGATGATTCCGGAGTGTCCGCCAAGTGGCTCTGGCATACCCGGCAGGTGTTTCTTGCGAGTCGAGCAGGTGGCTCCAGCATGCTCGGCAGGTGCTTCCTGCGTCTCTGGCACGTGGTTCTGGTGTGTCTGAGAGCTGGTTCCGGCATGTCCGGCAGATGATTCCGGAGTGTCCGCCAAGTGGTTCTCGCATACCCGGCTGGTGATTTTGGCATGTCAGGTAGGTGGTTCCGGCGAGTCGAGCAGGTGGCTCCGGCGTGCTCGACAGGTTGTTCAGACGGGTCTGGCAGGTGTTTTCCGTCTGTTCGGGGTGTGGTTCCAGCATCTCATGCACATGGTTCTGGCACGTCTGAGATGTGGTTGCGGCCGGCCCGACAGGTGTTTCCACAGTGTCCGCCAAGTGGTACTGGCGTAGTTGGCAGGTGATTTTGGCATGACCGGCAGGTGGTTCCAGCAAGCCCGGCAGGTGATTCCGAAGTGTTCCCCAACTGGTTGTGGCGTAGCTGGCAGGTGATTTTTGCGTGTCCGGCAGGTGGTTCTGGCGAGTCGAGCAGGTGGTTCCGGCATGCTCGGCAGGTGCTTCCGGGGTCATTGGCACGTGGTTCTGGCATATCTGAGAGGTGGTTCCGGCATGCCCGGCAGGTGATTCCGGAGTGTCCGCCAAGTGGTTCTGGCATACCCAGCAGGTGATTTTGGCGAGTCAGTTAGGTGGTACCGGTGAGTCGAGCAGGTGGCTCCGGCGTGCTCAGCAGGTGGTTCACGCGGTTCTGGCAGGTGGTATCCGTCTGTTCTGGGTGTGGTTCCAGCATCTCATGAACACGTTTCTGGCACGTCTGAGATGTGGTTCCAGCCGGCCCGACAGGTGTTTCCGCAGTGTCCGCCAAGCGGTTCTGGCGTAGTTGGCAGGTGATTTTGGCATGACTGGCAGGTGATTCCGAAGTGTTCACCAACTGGTTGTGGCGTAGCCGGCTGGTGATTTTTGCGTGATCGGCACGTGGTTCTGGCGAGTCAAGTAAGTGGTTCCGGCGTGCTCGTCTGGTGCTTCCGGGGTCACTGGCACGGGGTTCTGGCATGTCTGAGAGGTGGTTCCTGCATGCCCGGCAAGTGATTCCGGAGTGTTCGCCAAGTGGTTCTGGCATAGTCGGCAGGTGATTTTGGCATGTCCGGCAGGTGGTTCAGGCGAGTTGAGCAGGTGGTTCCAACGTGCTTGGCAGGTGCTTCCGGCGTCTCCGGCACGTGTTTCTGGCACATCTGACAGGTGGTTCCAGCATGCCCGAAAGTTGATTCCCGTCTGTCCGGTAGGTGGTTCCAGCCTGCACGGCATGTGGTTCTGGTACGTCTCAGAGGTGGTTGCGCATGCCCAACAGGTGATTCCGGACTGTCCGCCACATGGTTCTGGCACGTCTGAGAGGTGGTTCCGGCATGCCCGGCAGGTCATCCCAGAGAGTCCTCCAAGTGGTTCTGGCATAACACGCAGGTGATTTTGGCGTGTCTGGCAGGTTGTTCCGTTGTGCTTGGCAGGTGGTTCAGGTTTGGCCGGCAGGTGGTTCCAGACTGTCCAGGACGTGTTTCCAGCTTCTCCGGCAGGTGGTTCTGGTACGTCTGAGAGGTGGTTCCGCCATGGCTGGCAGGTGATCCCGGACCATCCCACAGGTGGTTCTGGCATAGCCAGCAGTTGATATTGGCCTGTCCGGCAGGTGGTTCCAGCGAGTCGAACAGGTGGCTCCGGCGTTCTTGGCAGGTGGTTCCGGTCTGTCCGGTAGGTGTTTCCGGCGTGTCTGGCACGTGCTTCCGGCACGTCTGAGAGGTGGTTCCGGCATGCGCGGCAGGTGATTCCGTAGTGTCCGCCAGGTGGTTCTGGCATACCCGGCAGGGGATTTGGGCGTGTCCGGCAGGTGTTTCTGGCGAGTCGAGCAGGTGGCTCCGGCATGCTCGGCAGGTGCTTCCGGCGTCTCCGGCACTTGGTTCCGGTGTGTCTGAGAGCTGGTTCCGGCATGTCCGGCAGATGATTCCGGAGTGTCCGCCAAGTGGTTCTGGCATACCCAGCAGGTGATTTTGGCGTGTCAGGGAGGTGGTACCGGTGAGTCGAGCAGGTGGTTCCGGCGTGCTCAGCAGGTGGTTCAGGCAGTTCTGGCAGGTGGTATCCGTCTGTTCGGGGTGTGGTTCCAGCATCTCATGAACACGTTTCTGGCACGTCTGAGATGTGGTTCCTGCCGGCCCGACAGGTGTTTCCGCAGTGTCCGCCAAGCGGTTCTGGCGTAGTTGGCAGGTGACTTTGGCATGACTGACAGGTGGTTCCAGCAAGCCTGGCAGGTGATTCCAAAGTGTTCACCAACTGGTTGTGGCGTAGCCGGCAGGTGATTTTTGCGTGATCGGCAGGTGGTTCTGGCGAGTCGAGCAGGTGGTTCCGGCGTGCTCGGCTGGTGCTTCCGGGGTCATTGGCACGGGGTTCTGGCATGTCTGAGAGGTGGTTCCTGAATGCCCGGCAAGTGATTCCGGAGTGTTCGCCAAGTGGTTCTGGCATAGTCGGCAGGTGATTTTGGCATGTCCGGCAGGTGGTTCAGGCGAGTTGAGCAGGTGGTTCCAACGTGCTTGGCAGGTGCTTCCGGCGTCTCCGGCACATGTTTCTACACATCTGACAGGTGGTTCCGGCATGCCCGAAAGTTGATTCCCGTCTGTCCGGTAGGTGGTTCCAGCCTGCACGGCATGTGGTTCTGGTACGTCTCAGAGGTGGTTGCGCATGCCCAACAGGTGATTCCGGACTGTCCGCCACATGGTTCTGGCACGTCTGAGAGGTGGTTCCGGCATGCCCGGCAGGTCATCCCAGAGAGTCCTCCAAGTGGTTCTGGCATAACACGCAGGTGATTTTGGCGTGTCTGGCAGGTTGTTCCGTTGTGCTTGGCAGGTGGTTCAGGCTTGGCCGGCAGGTGGTTCCAGACTGTCCAGGACGTGTTTCCAGCTTCTCCGGCAGGTGGTTCTCGTACGTCTGAGAGGTGGTTCCACCATGGCTGGCAGGTGATTCCGGACCGTGCCCCAGGTGGTTCTGGCATAGCCAGCAGTTAATATTGGCCTGTCCGGCGGGTGGTTCCAGCAAGTCGAACAGGTGGCTCCGGCGTGCTCGGCAGGTGGTTCCGGTCTGTCCGGTAGGTGTTTCCGGCGTGTCTGGCACATGCTTCCGGCACGTCTGAGAGGTGTTTCCGGCATGCGCGGCAGGTGATTCCGTAGTGTCTGCCAGGTGGTTCTGGCATATACGGCAGGGGATTTTGGTGTGTCCGGCAGGTGTTTCTGGCGAGTCGAGCAGGTGGCTCCGGCATGCTCTTCAGGTGCTTCCGGCGTCTCCGGCACTTGGTTCCGGTGTGTCTGAGAGCTGGTTCCGGCATGTCCGGCAGATGATTCCGGAGTGTCCGCCAAGTGGTTCTGGCATACCCGGCTGGTGATTTTGGCATGTCAGTTAGGTGGTTCCGGCGAGTCGAGCAGGTGGCTCCGGTGTGCTCGGCAGGTTGTTCAGACGGGTCTGGCAGGTGTTTTCCGTCTGTTCGGGGTGTGGTTCCAGCATCTCATGCACATGGTTCTGGCACGTCTGAGATGTGGTTGCGGCCGGCCCGACAGGTGTTTCCACAGTGTCCGCCAAGTGGTACTGGCGTAGTTGGCAGGTGATTTTGGCATGACCGGCAGGTGGTTCCAGCAAGCCCGGCAGGTGATTCCGAAGTGTTCCCCAACTGGTTGTGGCGTAGCCGGCAGGTGATTTTTGCGTGTCCGGCAGGCGGTTCTGGCGAGTCGAGCAGGTGGTTCCGGCGTGCTCGGCAGGTGCTTCCGGGGTCATTGGCACGTGGTTCTGGCATATCTGAGAGGTGGTTCCGGCATGCCCGGCAGGTGATTCCGGAGTGTTCGCCAAGTGTTTCCGGCGTAGCCGGCAGGTGATTTTGCATGTCCATCGGTCGTTCCGGCGGGTCGAGCCGGTCGTTCCGGCGTGTCCGGCAAGTGGTTCCGGTCTGTCCGGCAGGTGGTTCTGTGGTGTCCGGCACGAGGTTCAGTCTGAGAGGCTGTGCCGGCATGCCCCTCACGTGATTCCGGCTTGTCCCCGAAGTGGTGCTGGTGTAGCGGGCAGGTGATTTTGGCGTGTCCGGCAGGTGGTTCAGGCGAGTTGAGCAGGTGGTTGCGACGTGCTCGGCAGGTGCTTCCGGCGTCTCCGGCACGTGTTTCTGGCACATCTGACTGGTGGTTCCGGCATTCCCAAAATTTGATTCCGGTCTGTCTGGTAGGTGGTTCCGGCGTGCACGGCACGTGGTTCTGGTACGTCTCAGAGGTGGTTGCGTATGCCCAACAGGTGATTCCGGACTGTCCGCCACGTGCGTCTGGCACGTCTGAGAGGTGGTTCCAACATGCCCGGCAGGTCATTTCGGAGAGTCGTCCAAGTGGTTCTGGCGTAGCCCGCAGGTGATTGTGGCGTGTCCGGCAGGTGGTTCCGCCGTGCTCGGCAGGTGGTTCAGGCATGGCCGTCACGTGGTTCCAGTCTGTCCAGGACGTGTTTCCAGCTTCTCCGGCAGGTGGTTCTGGTACGTCTGAGAGGTGGTTCCGCCATGGCTGGCAGGTGATCCCGGACTGTCCCCCAGGTGGTTCTGGCATAGCCAGCAGTTGATATTGGCCTGTCCGGCAGGTGGTTCCAGCGAGTCGAACAGGTGGCTCCGGCGTTCTTGGCAGGTGGTTCCGGTCTGTCCGGTAGGTGTTTCCGGCGTGTCTGGCACGTGCTTCCGGCACGTCTGAGAGGTGGTTCCGGCATGCGCGGCAGGTGATTCCGTAGTGTCCGCCAGGTGGTTCCGGCGTACCCGGCAGGTGATTTTGGCGTGTCCGGCAGGTGTTTCTGGCGAGTCGAGCAGGTGGCTCCGGCATGCTCGGCAGGTGCTTCCGGCGTCTCCGGCACTTGGTTCCGGTGTGTCTGAGAGCTGGTTCCGGCATGTCTGGCAGATGATTCCGGAGTGTCCGCCACGTGGTTCTGGCATACCCGGCTGGTGGTTTGGGCATGTCAGGTAGGTGGTTCCGGCGAGTCGAGCAGGTGGCTCCGGCGTGCTCGGCAGGTTGTTCAGCCAGGTCTGGCAGGTGTTTTCCGTCTGTTCGTGGTGTGGTTCCAGCATGTCATGCACATGGTTCTGGCACGTCTGAGATGTGGTCCCGGCCGGCCCGACAGGTGTTTCCACAGTGTCTGCCAAGTGGTACTGGCGTAGTTGGCAGGTGATTTTGGCATGACCGGCAGGTGGATCCGGCAAGCCCGGCAGGTGATTCCGAAGTGTTCCCCAACTGGTTGTGGCGTAGCCGGCAGGTGATTTTGCATGTCCAGCGGTCGTTCTGGCGGGTCGAGCCGGTGGTTCCGGCGTGTCCGGCAGGTGGTTCCGGTCTGTCCGGCAGGTGGTTCTGTCGTGCCCGGCACGAGGTTCAGTCTGAGAGGCTGTGCCGGCATGACCCTCACCTGATTCCGGCTTGTCCCCGAAGTGGTGCTGGTGTAGCGGGCAGGTGATTTTGGCGTGTCCGGCAGGTGGTTCAGGCGAGTTGAGCAGGTGGTTGCGACGTGCTCGGCAGGTGCTTCCGGCGTCTCCGGCACGTGTTTCTGGCACATCTGACTGGTGGTTCCGGCATGCCCAAAAGTTGATTCCAGTCTGTCCGGTAGGTGGTTCCGGCGTGCACGGCACGTGGTTCTGGTACGTGTCAGAGGTGGTTGCGTATGCCCAACAGGTGATTCCGGACTGTCCGCCACGTGCTTCTGGCACGTCTGAGAGGTGGTTCCAACATGCCCGGCAGGTCATTTCGGAGAGTCGTCCAAGTGGTTCTGGCGTAGCCCGCAGGTGATTTTGGCGTGTCTGGCAGGTTGTTCCGTTGTGCTTGGCAGGTGGTTCAGGCTTGGCCGGCAGGTGGTTCCAGACTGTCCAGGACGTGTTTCCAGCTTCTCCGGCAGTTGGTTCTGGTACGTCTGAGAGGTGGTTCCGCCATGGCTGGCAGGTGATTCCGGACCGTCCCCCAGGTGGTTCTGGCATAGCCAGCAGTTGATATTGGCCTGTCCGGCAGGTGGTTCCAGCGAGTCGAACAGGTGGCTGTGGCGTTCTTGGCAGGTGGTTCCGGTCTGTCCGGTAGGTGTTTCCGGCGTGTCTGGCACGTGCTTCCGGCACGTCTGAGAGGTGGTTCCGGCATGCGCGACAGGTGATTTCGGAGTGTCCGCCAGGTGGTTCTGGCGTACCCGGAAGGTGATTTTTGCGTGATCGGCAGGTGGTTCTGGCGAGTCGAGCAGGTGGTTCCGGCGTGCTCGGCTGGTGCTTCCGGGGTCATTGGCACGGGGTTCTGGCATGTCTGAGAGGTGGTTCCTGCATGCCCGGCAAGTGATTCCGGAGTGTTCGCCAAGTGGTTCTGGCATAGTCGGCAGGTGATTTTGGCATGTCCGGCAGGTGGTTCAGGCGAGTTGAGCAGGTGGTTCCAACGTGCTTGGCAGGTGCTTCCGGCGTCTCCGGCACGTGTTTCTGGCACATCTGACAGGTGGTTCCGGCATGCCCGAAAGGTGACTCCGGTCTGTCCGGTAGGTGGTTCCAGCCTGCACGGCATGTGGTTCTGGTACGTCTCAGAGGTGGTTGCGCATGCCCAACAGGTGATTCCGGACTGTCCGCCACATGGTTCTGGCACGTCTGAGAGGTGGTTCCGGCATGCCCGGCAGGTCATCCCGGAGAGTCCTCCAAGTGGTTCTGGCATAACACGCAGGTGATTTTGGCGTGTCTGGCAGGTTGTTCCGTTGTGCTTGGCAGGTGGTTCAGGCTTGGCCGGCAGGTGGTTCCAGACTGTCCAGGACGTGCTTCCAGCTTCTCCGGCAGTTGGTTCTGGTACGTCTGAGAGGTGGTTCCACCATGGCTGGCAGGTGATTCCGGACCGTCCCCCAGGTGGTTCTGGCATAGCCAGCAGTTAATATTGGCCTGTCCGGCGGGTGGTTCCAGCAAGTCGAACAGGTGGCTCCGGCGTGCTCGGCAGGTGGTTCCGGTCTGTCCGGTAGGTGATTCCGGCGTGTCCGGCACGTGCTTCCGGCACGTCTGAGACGTGGTTCCAGCATGCGCGACAGGTGATTTCGGAGTGTCCGCCAGGTGGTTCTGGCGTACCCGGCAGGTGATTTTGGCGTGTCCGGCAGGTGTTTCTGGCGAGTCGAGCAGGTGGCTCCGGCATGCTCGGCAGGTGCTTCCGGCGTCTCCGGCACGTGGTTCTGGTGTGTCTGAGAGCTGGTTCCGGCATGTCCGGCAGATGATTCCGGAGTGTCCGCCAAGTGGTTCTGGCATACCCGGCTGGTGATTTTGGCATGTCAGGTAGGTGGTTCCGGCGAGTCGAGCAGGTGGCTCCGGCGTGCTCGGCAGGTTGTTCAGACGGGTCTGGCAGGTGTTTTCCGTCTGTTCGGGGTGTGGTTCCAGCATCTCATGCACATGGTTCTGGCACGTCTGAGATGTGGTTCCGGCCGGCCCGACAGGTGTTTCCACAGTGTCCGCCAAGTGGTACTGGCGTAGTTGGCAGGTGATTTTGGCATGACCGGCAGGTGGTTCCAGCAAGCCCGGCAGGTGATTCCGAAGTGTTCCCCAACTGGTTGTGGCGTAGCCGGCAGGTGATTTTTGCGTGTCCGGCAGGTGGTTCTGGCGAGTCGAGCAGGTGGTTCCGGCGTGCTCGGCAGGTGCTTCCGGGGTCATTGGCACGTGGTTCTGGCATATCTGAGAGGTGGTTCCGGCATGCCCGGCAGGTGATTCCGGAGTGTTCGCCAAGTGTTTCCGGCGTAGCCGGCAGGTGATTTTGCATGTCCAGCGGTCGTTCCGGCGGGTCGAGCCGGTGGTTCCGGCGTGTCCGGCAAGTGGTTCCGCTCTGTCCGGCAGGTGGTTCTGTGGTGTCCGGCACGAGGTTCAGTCTGAGAGGCTGTGCCGGCATGCCCCTCACGTGATTCCGGCTTGTCCCCGAAGTGGTGCTGATGTAGCGGGCAGGTGATTTTGGCGTGTCCGGCAGGTGGTTCAGGCGAGTTGAGCAGGTGGTTGCGACGTGCTCGGCAGGTGCTTCCGGCGTCTCCGGCACGTGTTTCTGGCACATCTGACTGGTGGTTCCGGCATGCCCAAAAGTTGATTCCGGTCTGTCTGGTAGGTGGTTCCGGCGTGCACAGCACGTGGTTCTGGTACGTCTCAGAGGTGGTTGCGTATGCCCAACAGGTGATTCCGGACTGTCCGCCACGTGCGTCTGGCACGTCTGAGAGGTGGTTCCAACATGCCCGGCAGGTCATTTCGGAGAGTCGTCCAAGTGGTTCTGGCGTAGCCCGCAGGTGATTGTGGCGTGTCCGGCAGGTGGTTCCGCCGTGCTCGGCAGGTGGTTCAGGCATGGCCGTCACGTGGTTCCAGTCTGTCCAGGACGTGTTTCCAGCTTCTCCGGCAGGTGGTTCTGGTACGTCTGAGAGGTGGTTCCGCCATGGCTGGCAGGTGATCCCGGACTGTCCCCCAGGTGGTTCTGGCATAGCCAGCAGTTGATATTGGCCTGTCCGGCAGGTGGTTCCAGCGAGTCGAACAGGTGGCTCCGGCGTTCTTGGCAGGTGGTTCCGGTCTGTCCGGTAGGTGTTTCCGGCGTGTCTGGCACGTGCTTCCGGCACGTCTGAGAGGTGGTTCCGGCATGCGCGGCAGGTGATTCCGTAGTGTCCGCCAGGTGGTTCTGGCATACCCGGCAGGGGATTTGGGCGTGTCCGGCAGGTGTTTCTGGCGAGTCGAGCAGGTGGCTCCGGCATGCTCGGCAGGTGCTTCCGGCGTCTCCGGCACTTGGTTCCGGTGTGTCTGAGAGCTGGTTCCGGCATGTCTGGCAGATGATTCCGGAGTGTCCGCCACGTGGTTCTGGCATACCCGGCTGGTGGTTTGGGCATGTCAGGTAGGTGGTTCCGGCGAGTCGAGCAGGTGGCTCCGGCGTGCTCGGCAGGTTGTTCAGCCAGGTCTGGCAGGTGTTTTCCGTCTGTTCGTGGTGTGGTTCCATCATGTCATGCACATGGTTCTGGCACGTCTGAGATGTGGTCCCGGCCGGCCCGACTGGTGTTTCCACAGTGTCTGCCAAGTGGTACTGGCGTAGTTGGCAGGTGATTTTGGCATGACCGGCAGGTGGATCCGGAAAGCCCGGCAGGTGATTACGAAGTGTTCCCCAACTGGTTGTGGCGTAGCCGGCAGGTGATTTTGCATGTCCAGCGGTCGTTCTGGCGGGTCGAGCCGGTGGTTCCGGCGTGTCCGGCAGGTGGTTCCGGTCTGTCCGGCAGGTGGTTCTGTCGTGCCCGGCACGAGGTTCAGTCTGAGAGTCTGTGCCGGCATGACCCTCACCTGATTCCGGCTTGTCCCCGAAGTGGTGCTGGTGTAGCGGGCAGGTGATTTTGGCGTGTCCGGCAGGTGGTTCAGGCGAGTTGAGCAGGTGGTTGCGACGTGCTCGGCAGGTGCTTCCGGCGTCTCCGGCACGTGTTTCTGGCACATCTGACTGGTGGTTCCGGCATGCCCAAAAGTTGATTCCAGTCTGTCCGGTAGGTGGTTCCGGCGTGCACGGCACGTGGTTCTGGTACGTGTCAGAGGTGGTTGCGTATGCCCAACAGGGGATTCCGGACTGTCTGCCACGTGCTTCTGGCACGTCTGAGAGGTGTTTGCAACATGCCCGGCAGGTCATTTCGGAGAGTCGTCCATGTGGTTCTGGCGTAGCCCGCAGGTGATTTTGGCGTGTCTGGCAGGTTGTTCCGTTGTGCTTGGCAGGTGGTTCAGGCTTGGCCGGCAGGTGGTTCCAGACTGTCCAGGACGTGTTTCCAGCTTCTCCGGCAGTTGGTTCTGGTACGTCTGAGAGGTGGTTCCGCCATGGCTGGCAGGTGATTCCGGACCGTCCCCCAGGTGGTTCTGGCATAGCCAGCAGTTGATATTGGCCTGTCCGGCAGGTGGTTCCAGCGAGTCGAACAGGTGGCTGTGGCGTTCTTGGCAGGTGGTTCCGGTCTGTCCGGTAGGTGTTTCTGGCGTGTCTGGCACGTGCTTCCGGCACGTCTGAGAGGTGGTTCCGGCATGCGCGACAGGTGATTTCGGAGTGTCCGCCAGGTGGTTCTGGCGTACCCGGAAGGTGATTTTTGCGTGATCGGCAGGTGGTTCTGGCGAGTCGAGCAGGTGGTTCCGGCGTGCTCGGCTGGTGCTTCCGGGGTCATTGGCACGGGGTTCTGGCATGTCTGAGAGGTGGTTCCTGCATGCCCGGCAAGTGATTCCGGAGTGTTCGCCAAGTGGTTCTGGCATAGTCGGCAGGTGATTTTGGCATGTCCGGCAGGTGGTTCAGGCGAGTTGAGCAGGTGGTTCCAACGTGCTTGGCAGGTGCTTCCGGCGTCTCCGGCACGTGTTTCTGGCACATCTGACAGGTGGTTCCGGCATGCCCGAAAGGTGACTCCGGTCTGTCCGGTAGGTGGTTCCAGCCTGCACGGCATGTGGTTCTGGTACGTCTCAGAGGTGGTTGCGCATGCCCAACAGGTGATTCCGGACTGTCCGCCACATGGTTCTGGCACGTCTGAGAGGTGGTTCCGGCATGCCCGGCAGGTCATCCCGGAGAGTCCTCCAAGTGGTTCTGGCATAACACGCAGGTGATTTTGGCGTGTCTGGCAGGTTGTTCCGTTGTGCTTGGCAGGTGGTTCAGGCTTGGCCGGCCGGTGGTTCCAGACTGTCCAGGACGTGCTTCCAGCTTCTCCGGCAGTTGGTTCTGGTACGTCTGAGAGGTGGTTCCACCATGGCTGGCAGGTGATTCCGGACCGTCCCCCAGGTGGTTCTGGCATAGCCAGCAGTTAATATTGGCCTGTCCGGCGGGTGGTTCCAGCAAGTCGAACAGGTGGCTCCGGCGTGCTCGGCAGGTGGTTCCGGTCTGTCCGGTAGGTGATTCCGGCGTGTCCGGCACGTGCTTCCGGCACGTCTGAGACGTGGTTCCAGCATGCGCGACAGGTGATTTCGGAGTGTCCGCCAGGTGGTTCTGGCGTACCCGGCAGGTGATTTTGGCGTGTCCGGCAGGTGTTTCTGGCGAGTCGAGCAGGTGGCTCTGGCATGCTCGGCAGGTGCTTCCGGCGTCTCCGGCACGTGGTTCTGGTGTGTCTGAGAGCTGGTTCCGGCATGTCCGGCAGATGATTCCGGAGTGTCCGCCAAGTGGTTCTGGCATACCCGGCTGGTGATTTTGGCATGTCAGGTAGGTGGTTCCGGCGAGTCGAGCAGGTGGCTCCGGCGTGCTCGGCAGGTTGTTCAGACGGGTCTGGCAGGTGTTTTCCGTCTGTTCGGGGTGTGGTTCCAGCATCTCATGCACATGGTTCTGGCACGTCTGAGATGTGGTTCCGGCCGGCCCGACAGGTGTTTCCACAGTGTCCGCCAAGTGGTACTGGCGTAGTTGGCAGGTGATTTTGGCATGACCGGCAGGTGGTTCCAGGAAGCCCGGCAGGTGATTCCGAAGTGTTCCCCAACTGGTTGTGGCGTAGCCGGCAGGTGACTTTTGCGTGTCCGGCAGGTGGTTCTGGCGAGTCGAGCAGGTGGTTCTGGCGTGCTCGGCAGGTGCTTCTGGGGTATTTGGCTCGTGGTTCTGGCATATCTGAGAGGTGGTTCCGGCATGCCCGGCACGTGATTCCGGAGTGTTCGCCAAGTGTTTCCGGCGTAGCCGGCAGGTGATTTTGCATATCCAGCGGTCGTTCCGGCGGGTCGAGCCGGTGGTTCCGGCGTGTCCGGCAGGTGGTTCCGGTCTGTCCGGCAGGTGGTTCTGTGGTGTGCGGCACGAGGTTCAGTCTGAGAGGCTGTGCCGGGATGCCCCTCACGTGATTCCGGCTTGTCCCCGAAGTTGTGCTGGTGTAGCGGGAAGGTGATTTTGGCGTGTCCGGCAGGTGGTTCAGGCGAGTTGAGCAGGTGGTTGCGACGTGCTCGGCAGGTGCTTCCGGCGTCTCCGGCACGTGTTTCTGGCACATCTGACAGGTGGTTCCGGCATGCCCGAAAGGTGATTCCCGTCTGTCCGGTAGGTGGTTCCAGCCTGCACGGCATGTGGTTCTGGTACGTCTCAGAGGTGGTTGCGCATGCCCAACAGGTGATTCCAGACTGTCCGCCACATGGTTCTGGCACGTCTGAGAGGTGGTTCCGGCATGCCCGGCAGGTCATCCCAGAGAGTCCTCCAAGTGGTTCTGGCATAACACGCAGGTGATTTTGGCGTGTCTGGCAGGTTGTTCCGTTGTGCTTGGCAGGTGGTTCAGGCTTGGCCGGCAGGTGGTTCCAGACTGTCCAGGACGTGTTTCCAGCTTCTCCGGCAGGTGGTTCTGGTACGTCTGAGAGGTGGTTCCGCCATGGCTGGCAGGTGATTCCGGACCGTCCCCCAGGTGGTTCTGGCATAGCCAGCAGTTGATATTGGCCTGTCCGGCAGGTGGTTCCAGCGAGTCGAACAGGTGGCTCCGGCGTGCTCGGCAGGTGGTTCCGGTCTGTCCGGTAGGTGATTCCGGCGTGTCCGGCACGTGCTTCCGGCACGTCTGAGAGGTGGTTCCGGCATGCGCGACAGGTGATTTCGCAGTGTCCGCCAGGTGGTTCTGGCGTACCCGGAAGGTGATTTTCGCGTGTCCGGCAGGTGTTTCTGGCGAGTCGAGCAGGTGGCTCCGGCATGCTCGCCTGGTGCTCCCGGCGTCTCCGGCACGTGGTTCTGGTGTGTCTGAGAGCTGGTTCCGGCATGTCCGGCAGATGATTCCGGAGTGTCCGCCAAGTGGTTCTGGCATACCCGGGTGGTGATTTTGGCATGACCGGCAGGTGGTTCCAGCAAGCCTGGCAGGTGATTCCGAAGTGTTCCCCAACTGGTTGTGGCGTAGCCGGCAGGTGATATTTGCATGTCCGGCAGGTGGTTCTGGCGAGTCGAGCAGGTGGTTCCGGCGTGCACGGCACGTGGTTCTGGTACGTCTCAGAGGTGGTTGCGTATGCCCAACAGGTGATTCCGGACTGTCCGCCACGTGCTTCTGGCACGTCTGAGAGGTGGATCCAACATACCCGGCAGGTCATTTCGGAGAGTCGTCCAAGTGGTTCTGGCGTAGCCCGCAGGTGATTTTGGCGTGTCGGGCAGGTGGTTCCGCCGTGCTCGGCAGGTGGTTCAGGCATGGCCGTCACGTGGTTCCAGTCTGTCCAGGACGTGTTTCCAGCTTCTCCGGCAGGTGGTTCTGGTACGTCTGAGAGGTGGTTCCGCCATGGCTGGCAGGTGATCCCGGACTGTCCCCCAGGTGGTTCTGGCATAGCCAGCAGTTGATATTGGCCTGTCTGGCAGGTGGTTCCAGCGAGTCGAACAGGTGGCTCCGGCGTTCTTGGCAGGTGGTTCCGGTCTGTCCGGTAGGTGTTTCCGGCGTGTCTGGCACGTGCTTCCGGCACGACTGAGAGGTGGTTCCGGCTGCGCGGCAGGTGATTCCAGTGTCCGCCAGTGGTTCTGGCATACCCGGCAGGTGATTTTGGCGTGTCCGGCAGGTGTTTCTGGCGAGTCGAGCAGGTGGCTCCAGCATGCTCGGCAGGTGCTTCCGGCGTCTGCGGCACGTGGTTCTGGTGTGTCTGAGAGCTGGTTCCGGCATGGCCGGCAGATGATTCCGGAGTGTCCGCCAAGTGGTTCTGGCATACCCAGCAGGTGATTTTGGCGTGTCAGGGAGGTGGTACCGGTGAGTCGAGCAGGTGGTTCCGGCGTGCTCAGCAGGTGGTTCAGGCAGTTCTGGCAGGTGGTATCCGTCTGTTCGGGGTGTGGTTCCAGCATCTCATGAACACGTTTCTGGCACGTCACAGATGTGGTTCCAGCCGGCCTGACAGGTGTTTCCGCAGTGAGCGCCAAGCGGTTCTGACGTAGTTGGCAGGTGATTTTGGCATGACCGGCAGGTGGTTCCAGCAAGCCTGGCAGGTGATTCCAAAGTGTTCACCAACTGGTTGTGGCATAGCCGGCAGGTGATATTTGCGTGATCGGCAGGTGGTTCTGGCGAGTCGAGCAGGTGGTTCCGGCGTGCTCGGCTGGTGCTTCCGGGGTCATTGGCACGGGGTTCTGGCATGTCTGAGAGGTGGTTCCTGCATGCCCGGCAAGTGATTCCGGAGTGTTCGCCAAGTGGTTCTGGCATAGTCGGCAGGTGATTTTGGCATGTCCGGCAGGTGGTTCAGGCGAGTTGAGCAGGTGGTTCCAACGTGCTTGGCAGGTGCTTCCGGTGTCTCCGGCACGTGTTTCTGGCACATCTGACAGGTGGTTCCGGCATGCCCGAAAGGTGATTCCAGTCTGTCCGGTAGGTGGTTCCAGCCTGCACGGCATGTGGTTCTGGTCCGTCTCAGAGGTGGTTGCGCATGCCCAACAGGTGATTCCGGACTGTCCGCCACATGGTTCTGGCACGTCTGGGAGGTGGTTCCGGCATGCCCGGCAGGTCATCCCAGAGAGTCCTCCAAGTGGTTATGGCATAACACGCAGGTGATTTTGGCGTGTCTGGCAGGTTGTTCCGTTGTGCTTGGCAGGTGGTTCAGGCTTGGCCGGCAGGTGGTTCCAGACTGTCCAGGACGTGTTTCCAGCTTCTCCGGCAGGTGGTTTTGGTACGTCTGAGAGGTGGTTCCGCCATGGCTGGCAGGTGATTCCGGACCGTCCCCCAGGTGGTTCTGGCATAGCCAGCAGTTGATATTGGCCTGTCCGGCAGGTGGTTCCAGCGAGTCGAACAGGTGGCTCCGGCGTGCTCGGCAGGTGGTTCCGGTCTGTCCGGTAGGTGATTGCGGCGTGTCCGGCACGTGCTTCCGGCACGTCTGAGAGGTGGTTCCAGCATGCGCGACAGGTGATTTCGCAGTGTCCGCCAGGTGGTTCTGGCGTACCCGGCAGGGGATTTGGGCGTGTCCGGCAGGTGTTTCTGGCGAGTCGAGCAGGTGGCTCCGGCATGCTCGGCAGGTGCTTCCGGCGTCTCCGGCACGTGGTTCTGGTGTGTCTGAGAGCTGGTTCCGGCATGTCCGGCAGATGATTCCGGAGTGTCCGCCAAGTGGTTCTGGCATACCCGGCTGGTGATTTTGGCATGTCAGGTAGGTGGTTCCGGCGAGTCGAGCAGGTGGCTCCGGCGTGCTCGGCAGGTTGTTCAGACGGGTCTGGCAGGTGTTTTCCGTCTGTTCGGGGTGTGGTTCCAGCATCTCATGCACATGGTTCTGGCACGTCTGAGATGTGGTTCCGGCCGGCCCGACAGGTGTTTCCACAGTGTCCGCCAAGTGGTACTGGCGTAGTTGGCAGGTGATTTTGGCATGACTGGCAGGTGGTTCCAGCAAGCCCGGCAGGTGATTCCGAAGTGTTCCCCAACTGGTTGTGGCGTAGCCGGCAGGTGATTTTTGCGTGTCCGGCAGGTGGCTCTGGCGAGTCGAGCAGGTGGTTCCGGCGTGCTCGGCAGGTGCTTCCGGGGTCATTGGCACGTGGTTCTGGCATATCTGAGAGGTGGTTCCGGCATGCCCGGCAGGTGATTCCGGAGTGTTCGCCAAGTGTTTCCGGCGTAGCCGGCAGGTGATTTTGCATGTCCAGCGGTCGTTCCGGCGGGTCGAGCCGGTGGTTCCGGCGTGTCCGGCAGGTGGTTCCGGTCTGTCCGGCAGGTGGTTCTGTGGTGTCCGGCACGAGGCTCAGTCTGAGAGGCTGTGCCGGCATGCCCCTCACGTGATTCCGGCTTGTCCCCGAAGTGGTGCTGGTGTAGCGGGCAGGTGATTTTGGCGTGTCCGGCAGGTGGTTCAGGCGAGTTGAGCAGGTGGTTGCGACGTGCTCGGCAGGTGCTTCCGGCGTCTCCGGCACGTGTTTCTGGCACATCTGACTGGTGGTTCCTGCATGCCCAAAAGTTGATTCCGGTCTGTCGGGTAGGTGGTTCCGGCGTGCACGGCACGTGGTTCTGGTACGTCTCAGAGGTGGTTGCGTATGCCCAACAGGTGATTCCGGACTGTCCGCCACGTGCTTCTGGCACGTCTGAGAGGTGGTTCCAACATGCCGGCAGGTCATTTCGGAGAGTCGTCCAAGTGGTTCTGGCGTAGCCCGCAGGTGATTTTGGCGAGTCCGGCAGGTGGTTCCGCCGTGCTGGGCAGGTGGTTCAGGCATGGCCGTCACGTGGTTCCAGTCTGTCCAGGACGTGTTTCCAGCTTCTCCGGCAGGTGCTTCTGGTACGTCTGAGAGGTGGTTCCGCCATGGCTGGCAGGTGATCCCGGACTGTCCCCCAGGTGGTTCTGGCATAGCCAGCAGTTGATATTGGCCTGTCCGGCAGGTGGTTCCAGCGAGTCGAACAGGTGGCTCCGGCGTTCTTGGCAGGTGGTTCCGGTCTGTCCGGTAGGTGTTTCCGGCGTGTCTGGCACGTGCTTCCGGCACGACTGAGAGGTGCTTCCGGCATGCGCGGCAGGTGATTCCGTAGTGTCCGCCAGGTGGTTCTGGCATACCCGGCAGGTGATTTTGGCGTGTCCGGCAGGTGTTGCTGGCGAGTCGAGCAGGAGGCTCCGGCATGCTCGGCAGGTGCTTCTGGCGTCTCCGGCACGTGGTTCTGGTGTGTCTGAGAGCTGGTTCCGGCATGTCCGGCAGATGATTCCGGGGTGTCCGCCAAGTGGTTCTGGCATACCCAGCACGTGATTTTGGCGTGTCAGGGAGGTGGTACCTGTGAGTCGAGCAGGTGGTTCCGGCGTGCTCAGCAGGTGGTTCAGGCGGTTCTGGCAGGTGGTATCCGTGTGTTCAGGGTGTGGTTCCAGAATCTCATGAACACGTTTCTGGCACGTCAGAGATGTGGTTCCAGCTGGCCTGACAGGTGTTTCCGCAGTGAGCGCCAAGCGCTTCTGACGTAGTTGGCAGGTGATTTTGGCATGACCGGCAGGTGGTTCCAGCAAGCCTGGCAGGTGATTCCAAAGTGTTCACCAACTGGTTGTGGCATAGCCGGCAGGTGATTTTTGCGTGATCGGCAGGTGGTTCTGGCGAGTCGAGCAGGTGGTTCCGGCCTGCTCGGCTGGTGCTTCCGGGGTCATTGGCACGGGGTTCTGCCATGTCTGAGAGGTGGTTCCTGCATGCCCGGCAAGTGATTCCGGAGTGTTCGCCAAGTGGTTCTGGCATAGTCGGCAGGTGATTTTGGCATGTCCGGCAGGTGGTTCAGGCGAGTTGAGCAGGTGGTTCCAACGTGCTTGGCAGGTGCTTCCGGCGTCTCCGGCACGTCTTTCTGGCACATCTGACAGGTGGTTCCGGCATGCCCGAAAGGTGATTCCGGTCTGTCCGGTAGGTGGTTCCAGCCTGCACGGCATGTGGTTCTGGTACGTCTCAGAGGTGGTTGCGCATGCCCAACAGGTGATTCCGGACTGTCCGCCACATGGTTCTGGCACGTCTGAGAGGTGGTTCCGGCATGCCCGGCAGGTCATCCCAGAGAGTCCTCCACGTGGTTATGGCATAACACGCAGGTGATTTTGGCGTGTCTGGCAGGGTGTTCCGTTGTGCTTGGCAGGTGGTTCAGGCTTGGCCGGCAGGTGGTTCCAGACTGTCCAGGACGTGTTTCCAGCTTGTCCGGCAGGTGGTTCTGGTACGTCTGAGAGGTGGTTCCGCCATGGCTGGCAGGTGATTCCGGACCGTCCCCCAGGTGGTTCTGGCATAGCCAGCAGTTGATATTGGCCTGTCCGGCAGGTGGTTCCAGCGAGTCGAACAGGTGGCTCCGGCGTGCTCGGCAGGTGGTTCCGGTCTGTCCGGTAGGTGATTCCGGCGTGTCTGGCACGTGCTTCCGGCACGTCTGAGAGGTGGTTCCTTCATGCGCGACAGGTGATTTCGGAGTGTCCGCCAGGTGGTTCTGGCGTACCCGGAAGGTGATTTTCGCGTGTCCGGCAGCTGTTTCTGGCGAGTCGAGCAGGTGGCTACGGCATGCTCGGCAGGTGCTTCCGGCGTCTCCGGCACGTGGTTCTGGTGTGTCTGAGAGCTGGTTCCGGCATGTCCGGCAGATGATTCCGGAGTGTCCGCCAAGTGGCTCTGGCATACCCGGCAGGTGTTTCTTGCGAGTCGAGCAGGTGGCTCCAGCATGCTCGGCATGTGCTTCCTGCGTCTCTGGCACGTGGTTCTGGTGTGTCTGAGAGCTGGTTCCGGCATGTCCGGCAGATGATTCCGGAGTGTCCGCCAAGTGGTTCTGGCATACCCGGCTGGTGATTTTGGCATGTCAGGTAGGTGGTTCCGGCGAGTCGAGCAGGTGGCTCCGGCGTGCTCGACAGGTTGTTCAGACGGGTCTGGCAGGTGTTTTTCGTCTGTTCGGGGTGTGGTTCCAGCATCTCATGCACATGGTTCTGGCACGTCTGAGATGTGGTTGCGGCCGGCCCGACAGGTGTTTCCACAGTGTCCGCCAAGTGGTACTGGCGTAGTTGGCAGGTGATTTTGGCATGACCGGCAGGTGGTTCCAGCAAGCCCGGCAGGTGATTCCGAAGTGTTCCCCAACTGGTTGTGGCGTAGCCGGCAGGTGATTTTTGCGTGTCCGGCAGGTGGTTCTGGCGAGTCGAGCAGGTGTTTCCGGCATGCTCGGCAGGTGCTTCCGGGGTCATTGGCACGTGGTTCTGGCATATCTGAGAGGTGGTTCCGGCATGCCCGGCAGGTGATTCCGGAGTGTCCGCCAAGTGGTTCTGACATACCCAGCAGGTGATTTTGGCGAGTCAGGTAGGTGGTACCGGTGAGTCGAGCAGGTGGTTCCGGCGTGCTCAGCAGGTGGTTCACGCGGTTCTGGCATGTGGTATCCGTCTGTTCTGGGTGTGGTTCCAGCATCTCATGAACACGTTTCTGGCACGTCTGAGATGTGGTTCCAGCCGGCCGGACAGGTGTTTCCGCAGTGTCCGCCAAGCGGTTCTGGCGTAGTTGGCAGGTGACTTTGGCATGACTGGCAGGTGGTTCCAGCAAGCCTGGCAGGTGATTCCAAAGTGTTCACCAACTGGTTGTGGCGTAGCCGGCTGGTGATTTTTGCGTGATCGGCACGTGGTTCTGGCGAGTCAAGTAAGTGGTTCCGGCGTGCTCGTCTGGTGCTTCCGGGGTCACTGGCACGGGGTTCTGGCATGTCTGAGAGGTGGTTCCTGCATGCCCGGCAAGTGATTCCGGAGTGTTCGCCAAGTGGTTCTGGCATAGTCGGCAGGTGATTTTGGCATGTCCGGCAGGTGGTTCAGGCGAGTTGAGCAGGTGGTTCCAACGTGCTTGGCAGGTGCTTCCGGCGTCTCCGGCACGTGTTTCTGGCACATCTGACAGGTGGTTCCAGCATGCCCGAAAGTTGATTCCCGTCTGTCCGGTAGGTGGTTCCAGCCTGCACGGCATGTGGTTCTGGTACGTCTCAGAGGTGGTTGCGCATGCCCAACAGGTGATTCCGGACTGTCCGCCACATGGTTCTGGCACGTCTGAGAGGTGGTTCCGGCATGCCCGGCAGGTCATCCCAGAGAGTCCTCCAAGTGGTTCTGGCATAACACGCAGGTGATTTTGGCGTGTCTGGCAGGTTGTTCCGTTGTGCTTGGCAGGTGGTTCAGGCTTGGCCGGCAGGTGGTTCCAGACTGTCCAGGACGTGTTTCCAGCTTCTCCGGCAGGTGGTTCTGGTACGTCTGAGAGGTGGTTCCGCCATGGCTGGCAGGTGATCCCGGACCATCCCACAGGTGGTTCTGGCATAGCCAGCAGTTGATATTGGCCTGTCCGGCAGGTGGTTCCAGCGAGTCGAACAGGTGGCTCCGGCGTTCTTGGCAGGTGGTTCCGGTCTGTCCGGTAGGTGTTTCCGGCGTGTCTGGCACGTGCTTCCGGCACGTCTGAGAGGTGGTTCCGGCATGCGCGGCAGGTGATTCCGTAGTGTCCGCCAGGTGGTTCTGGCATACCCGGCAGGGGATTTGGGCGTGTCCGGCAGGTGTTTCTGGCGAGTCGAGCAGGTGGCTCCGGCATGCTCGGCAGGTGCTTCCGGCGTCTCCGGCACTTGGTTCCGGTGTGTCTGAGAGCTGGTTCCGGCATGTCCGGCAGATGATTCCGGAGTGTCCGCCAAGTGGTTCTGGCATACCCAGCAGGTGATTTTGGCGTGTCAGGTAGGTGGTACCGGTGAGTCGAGCAGGTGGTTCCGGCGTGCTCAGCAGGTGGTTCAGGCAGTTCTGGCAGGTGGTATCCGTCTGTTCGGGGTGTGGTTCCAGCATCTCATGAACACGTTTCTGGCACGTCTGAGATGTGGTTCCGGCCGGCCCCACAGGTGTTTCCGCAGTGTCCGCCAAGCGGTTCTGGCATAGTTGGCAGGTGACTTTGGCATGACTGACAGGTGGTTCCAGCAAGCCTGGCAGGTGATTCCAAAGTGTTCACCAACTGGTTGTGGCGTAGCCGGCAGGTGATTTTTGCGTGATCGGCAGGTGGTTCTGGCGAGTCGAGCAGGTGGTTCCGGCGTGCTCGGCTGGTGCTTCCGGGGTCATTGGCACGGGGTTCTGGCATGTCTGAGAGGTGGTTCCTGCATGCCCGGCAAGTGATTCCGGAGTGTTCGCCAAGTGGTTCTGGCATAGTCGGCAGGTGATTTTGGCATGTCCGGCAGGTGGTTCAGGCGAGTTGAGCAGGTGGTTCCAACGTGCTTGGCAGGTGCTTCCGGCGTCTCCGGCACATGTTTCTACACATCTGACAGGTGGTTCCGGCATGCCCGAAAGTTGATTCCCGTCTGTCCGGTAGGTGGTTCCAGCCTGCACGGCATGTGGTTCTGGTACGTCTCAGAGGTGGTTGCGCATGCCCAACAGGTGATTCCGGACTGTCCGCCACATGGTTCTGGCACGTCTGAGAGGTGGTTCCGGCATGCCCGGCAGGTCATCCCAGAGAGTCCTCCAAGTGGTTCTGGCATAACACGCAGGTGATTTTGGCGTGTCTGGCAGGTTGTTCCGTTGTGCTTGGCAGGTGGTTCAGGCTTGGCCGGCAGGTGGTTCCAGACTGTCCAGGACGTGCTTCCAGCTTCTCCGGCAGTTGGTTCTGGTACGTCTGAGAGGTGGTTCCACCATGGCTGGCAGGTGATTCCGGACCGTCCCCCAGGTGGTTCTGGCATAGCCAGCAGTTAATATTGGCCTGTCCGGCGGGTGGTTCCAGCAAGTCGAACAGGTGGCTCCGGCGTGCTCGGCAGGTGGTTCCGGTCTGTCCGGTAGGTGATTCCGGCGTGTCCGGCACGTGCTTCCGGCACGTCTGAGACGTGGTTCCAGCATGCGCGACAGGTGATTTCGGAGTGTCCGCCAGGTGGTTCTGGCGTACCCGGCAGGTGATTTTGGCGTGTCCGGCAGGTGTTTCTGGCGAGTCGAGCAGGTGGCTCTGGCATGCTCGGCAGGTGCTTCCGGCGTCTCCGGCACGTGGTTCTGGTGTGTCTGAGAGCTGGTTCCGGCATGTCCGGCAGATGATTCCGGAGTGTCCGCCAAGTGGTTCTGGCATACCCGGCTGGTGATTTTGGCATGTCAGGTAGGTGGTTCCGGCGAGTCGAGCAGGTGGCTCCGGCGTGCTCGGCAGGTTGTTCAGACGGGTCTGGCAGGTGATTTCCGTCTGTTCGGGTTGTGGTTCCAGCATCTCATGCACATGGTTCTGGCACGTCTGAGATGTGGTTCCGGCCGGCCCGACAGGTGTTTCCACAGTGTCCGCCAAGTGGTACTGGAGTAGTTGGCAGGTGATTTTGGCATGACCGGCAGGTGGTTCCAGGAAGCCCGGCAGGTGATTCCGAAGTGTTCCCCAACTGGTTGTGGCGTAGCCGGCAGGTGACTTTTGCGTGTCCGGCAGGTGGTTCTGGCGAGTCGAGCAGGTGGTTCTGGCGTGCTCGGCAGGTGCTTCTGGGGTATTTGGCTCGTGGTTCTGGCATATCTGAGAGGTGGTTCCGGCATGCCCGGCACGTGATTCCGGAGTGTTCGCCAAGTGTTTCCGGCGTAGCCGGCAGGTGATTTTGCATATCCAGCGGTCGTTCCGGCGGGTCGAGCCGGTGGTTCCGGCGTGTCCGGCAGGTGGTTCCGGTCTGTCCGGCAGGTGGTTCTGTGGTGTGCGGCACGAGGTTCAGTCTGAGAGGCTGTGCCGGGATGCCCCTCACGTGATTCCGGCTTGTCCCCGAAGTTGTGCTGGTGTAGCGGGAAGGTGATTTTGGCGTGTCCGGCAGGTGGTTCAGGCGAGTTGAGCAGGTGGTTGCGACGTGCTCGGCAGGTGCTTCCGGCGTCTCCGGCACGTGTTTCTGGCACATCTGACAGGTGGTTCCGGCATGCCCGAAAGGTGATTCCCGTCTGTCCGGTAGGTGGTTCCAGCCTGCACGGCATGTGGTTCTGGTACGTCTCAGAGGTGGTTGCGCATGCCCAACAGGTGATTCCAGACTGTCCGCCACATGGTTCTGGCACGTCTGAGAGGTGGTTCCGGCATGCCCGGCAGGTCATCCCAGAGAGTCCTCCAAGTGGTTCTGGCATAACACGCAGGTGATTTTGGCGTGTCTGGCAGGTTGTTCCGTTGTGCTTGGCAGGTGGTTCAGGCTTGGCCGGCAGGTGGTTCCAGACTGTCCAGGACGTGTTTCCAGCTTCTCCGGCAGGTGGTTCTGGTACGTCTGAGAGGTGGTTCCGCCATGGCTGGCAGGTGATTCCGGACCGTCCCCCAGGTGGTTCTGGCATAGCCAGCAGTTGATATTGGCCTGTCCGGCAGGTGGTTCCAGCGAGTCGAACAGGTGGCTCCGGCGTGCTCGGCAGGTGGTTCCGGTCTGTCCGGTAGGTGATTCCGGCGTGTCCGGCACGTGCTTCCGGCACGTCTGAGAGGTGGTTCCGGCATGCGCGACAGGTGATTTCGGAGTGTCCGCCAGGTGGTTCCGGCGTACCCGGAAGGTGATTTTCGCGTGTCCGGCAGGTGTTTCTGGCGAGTCGAGCAGGTGGCTCCGGCATGCTCGCCTGGTGCTTCCGGCGTCTCCGGCACGTGGTTCTGGTGTGTCTGAGAGCTGGTTCCGGCATGTCCGGCAGATGATTCCGGAGTGTCCGCCAAGTGGTTCTGGCATACCCGGGTGGTGATTTTGGCATGACCGGCAGGTGGTTCCAGCAAGCCTGGCAGGTGATTCCGAAGTGTTCCCCAACTGGTTGTGGCGTAGCCGGCAGGTGATATTTGCATGTCCGGCAGGTGGTTCTGGCGAGTCGAGCAGGTGGTTCCGGTGTGCACGGCACGTGGTTCTGGTACGTCTCAGAGGTGGTTGCGTATGCCCAACAGGTGATTCCGGACTGTCCGCCACGTGCTTCTGGCACGTCTGAGAGGTGGATCCAACATACCCGGCAGGTCATTTCGGAGAGTCGTCCAAGTGGTTCTGGCGTAGCCCGCAGGTGATTTTGGCGTGTCGGGCAGGTGGTTCCGCCGTGCTCGGCAGGTGGTTCAGGCATGGCCGTCACGTGGTTCCAGTCTGTCCAGGACGTGTTTCCAGCTTCTCCGGCAGGTGGTTCTGGTACGTCTGAGAGGTGGTTCCGCCATGGCTGGCAGGTGATCCCGGACTGTCCCCCAGGTGGTTCTGGCATAGCCAGCAGTTGATATTGGCCTGTCCGGCAGGTGGTTCCAGCGAGTCGAACAGGTGGCTCCGGCGTTCTTGGCAGGTGGTTCCGGTCTGTCCGGTAGGTGTTTCCGGCGTGTCTGGCACGTGCTTCCGGCACGACTGAGAGGTGGTTCCGGCATGCGCGGCAGGTGATTCCATAGTGTCCGCCAGGTGGTTCTGGCATACCCGGCAGGTGATTTTGGCGTGTCCGGCAGGTGTTTCTGGCGAGTCGAGCAGGTGGCTCCAGCATGCTCGGCAGGTGCTTCCGGCGTCTGCGGCACGTGGTTCTGGTGTGTCTGAGAGCTGGTTCCGGCATGGCCGGCAGATGATTCCGGAGTGTCCGCCAAGTGGTTCTGGCATACCCAGCAGGTGATTTTGGCGTGTCAGGGAGGTGGTACCGGTGAGTCGAGCAGGTGGTTCCGGCGTGCTCAGCAGGTGGTTCAGGCAGTTCTGGCAGGTGGTATCCGTCTGTTCGGGGTGTGGTTCCAGCATCTCATGAACACGTTTCTGGCACGTCACAGATGTGGTTCCAGCCGGCCTGACAGGTGTTTCCGCAGTGAGCGCCAAGCGGTTCTGACGTAGTTGGCAGGTGATTTTGGCATGACCGGCAGGTGGTTCCAGCAAGCCTGGCAGGTGATTCCAAAGTGTTCACCAACTGGTTGTGGCATAGCCGGCAGGTGATTTTTGCGTGATCGGCAGGTGGTTCTGGCGAGTCGAGCAGGTGGTTCCGGCCTGCTCGGCTGGTGCTTCCGGGGTCATTGGCACGGGGTTCTGGCATGTCTGAGAGGTGGTTCCTGCATGCCCGGCAAGTGATTCCGGAGTGTTCGCCAAGTGGTTCTGGCATAGTCGGCAGGTGATTTTGGCATGTCCGGCAGGTGGTTCAGGCGAGTTGAGCAGGTGGTTCCAACGTGCTTGGCAGGTGCTTCCGGTGTCTCCGGCACGTGTTTCTGGCACATCTGACAGGTGGTTCCGGCATGCCCGAAAGGTGATTCCGGTCTGTCCGGTAGGTGGTTCCAGCCTGCACGGCATGTGGTTCTGGTCCGTCTCAGAGGTGGTTGCGCATGCCCAACAGGTGATTCCGGACTGTCCGCCACATGGTTCTGGCACGTCTGAGAGGTGGTTCCGGCATGCCCGGCAGGTCATCCCAGAGAGTCCTCCAAGTGGTTATGGCATAACACGCAGGTGATTTTGGCGTGTCTGGCAGGTTGTTCCGTTGTGCTTGGCAGGTGGTTCAGGCTTGGCCGGCAGGTGGTTCCAGACTGTCCAGGACGTGTTTCCAGCTTCTCCGGCAGGTGGTTTTGGTACGTCTGAGAGGTGGTTCCGCCATGGCTGGCAGGTGATTCCGGACCGTCCCCCAGGTGGTTCTGGCATAGCCAGCAGTTGATATTGGCCTGTCCGGCAGGTGGTTCCAGCGAGTCGAACAGGTGGCTCCGGCGTGCTCGGCAGGTGGTTCCGGTCTGTCCGGTAGGTGATTGCGGCGTGTCCGGCACGTGCTTCCGGCACGTCTGAGAGGTGGTTCCGGCATGCGCGACAGGTGATTTCGCAGTGTCCGCCAGGTGGTTCTGGCGTACCCGGCAGGGGATTTGGGCGTGTCCGGCAGGTGTTTCTGGCGAGTCGAGCAGGTGGCTCCGGCATGCTCGGCAGGTGCTTCCGGCGTCTCCGGCACGTGGTTCTGGTGTGTCTGAGAGCTGGTTCCGGCATGTCCGGCAGATGATTCCGGAGTGTCCGCCAAGTGGTTCTGGCATACCCGGCTGGTGATTTGGGCATGTCAGGTAGGTGGTTCCGGCGAGTCGAGCAGGTGGCTCCGGCGTGCTCGGCAGGTTGTTCAGACGGGTCTGGCAGGTGTTTTCCGTCTGTTCGGGGTGTGGTTCCAGCATCTCATGCACATGGTTCTGGCACGTCTGAGATGTGGTTCCGGCCGGCCCGACAGGTGTTTCCACAGTGTCCGCCAAGTGGTACTGGCGTAGTTGGCAGGTGATTTTGGCATGACCGGCAGGTGGTTCCAGCAAGCCCGGCAGGTGATTCCGAAGTGTTCCCCAACTGGTTGTGGCGTAGCCAGCAGGTGATTTTTGCGTGTCCGGGAGGTGGTTCTGGCGAGTCGAGCAGGTGGTTCCGGCGTGCTCGGCAGGTGGTTCAGGCATGGCCGTCACGTGGTTCCAGTCTGTCCAGGACGTGTTTCCAGCTTCTCCGGCAGGTGGTTCTGGTACGTCTGAGAGGTGGTTCCGCCATGGCTGGCAGGTGATCCCGGACTGTCCCCCAGGTTGTGCTGGCATAGCCAGCAGTTGATATTGGACTGTCCGGCAGGTGGTTCCAGTGAGTCGAACAGGTGGCTCCGGCGTTCTTGGCAGGTGGTTCCGGTCTGTCCGGTACGTGTTTCCGGCGTGTCTGGCACGTGCTTCCGGCACGTCTGAGAGGTGGTTCCGGCGTGCGCAGCAGGTGATTCCGTAGTGTCCGCCAGGTGGTTCTGGCATACCCGGCAGGTGATTTTGGCGTGTCCGGCAGGTGTTTCTGGCGAGTCGAGCAGGTGGCTCCGGCATGCTCGGCAGGTGCTTCCGGCGTCTCCGGCACGTGCTTCTGGAGTGTCTGAGAGCTGATTCCGGCATGTCCGGCAGATGATTCCGGAGTGTCCGCCAAGTGGTTCTGGCATACCCAGCAGGTGATTTTGGCGTGTCAGGGAGGTGGTACCGGTGAGTCGAGCAGGTGGTTCCGGCGTGCTCAGCAGGTGGTTCAGGCGGTTCTGGCAGGTGGTATCCGTCTGTTCGGGGTGTGGTTCCAGCATCTCATGAACACGTTTCTGGCACGTCTGAGATGTGGTTCCGGCCGGCCCGACAGGTGTTTCCGCAGTGTCCGCCAAGCGGTTCTGGCGTAGTTGGCAGGTGATTTTCTCATGACCGGCAGGTGGTTCCAGCAAGGCTGGCAGGTGATTCCAAAGTGTTCACCAACTGGTTGTGGCGTAGCCGGCAGGTGATTTTTGCGTGATCGGCAGGTGGTTCTGGCGAGTCGAGCTGGTGGTTCCGGCGTGCTCGGCTGGTGCTTCCGGGGTCATTGGCACGGGGTTCTGGCATGTCTGAGAGGTGGTTCCTGCATGCCCGCTAAGTGATTCCGGAGTGTTCGCCAAGTGCTTCTGGCATAGTGGGCAGGTGATTTTGGCATGTCCGGCAGGTGGTTCAGGCGAGTTGAGCAGGTGGTTCCAACGTGCTTGGCAGGTGCTTCCGGCATCTCCGGCACGTGTTTCTGGCACATCTGAGAGGTGGGTCCGGCATGCCCGAAAGGTGATTCCGGTCTGTACGGTAGGTGGTTCCAGCCTGCACGGCATGTGGTTCTGGTACGTCTCAGAGGTGGTTGCGCATGCCCAACAGGTGATTCCGGACTGTCCGCCACATGGTTCTGGCACGTCTGAGAGGTGGTTCCGGCATGCCCGGCAGTTCATCCCAGAGAGTCCTCCAAGTGGTTCTGGCATAACACGCAGGTGATTTTGGCGTGTCTGGCAGGTTGTTCCGTTGTGCTTGGCAGGTGGTTCAGGCTTGGCCTTCAGGTGGTTCCAGACTGTCCAGGACGTGTTTCCAGATTCTCCGGCAGGTGGTTCTGGTACGTCTGAGAGGTGGTTCCGCCATGGCTGGCAGGTGATTCCGGACCGTCCCCCAGGTGGTTCTGGCATAGCCAGCAGTTAATATTGGCCTGTCCGGCGGGTGGTTCCAGCAAGTCGAACAGGTGGCTCCGGCGTGCTCGGCAGGTGGTTCCGGTCTGTCCGGTAGGTGATTCCGGCGTGTCCGGCACGTGCTTCCGGCACGTCTGAGAGGTGGTTCCAGCATGCGCGACAGGTGATTTCGGAGTGTCCGCCAGGTGGTTCTGGCGTACCCGGCAGGTGATTTTGGCGTGTCCGGCAGGTGTTTCTTGCGAGTCAAGCAGGTGGCTCCGGCATGCTCGGCAGGTTGTTCAGAAGGGTCTGGCAGGTGTTTTCCGTCTGTTCGGGGTGTGGTTCCAGCATCTCATTCACATGGTTCTGGCACGTCTGAGATGTGGTTCCGGCCGGCCCGACAGGTGTTTCCACAGTGTCCGCCAAGTGGTACTGGCGTAGTTGGCAGGTGATTTTGGCATGACCGGCAGGTGGTTCCAGCAAGCCCGGCAGGTGATTCCGAAGTGTTCCCCAACTGGTTGTGGCGTAGCCGGCAGGTGATTTTTGCGTGTCCGGCAGGTGGTTCTGGCGAGTCGAGCAGGTGGTTCCGGCGTGCTCGGCAGGTGCTTCCGGGGTCATTGGCACGTGGTTCTGGCATATCTGAGAGGTGGTTCCGGCATGCCCGGCAGGTGATTCCGGAGTGTTCACCAAGTGTTTCTGGCGTAGCCGGCAGGTGATTTTGCATGTCCAGTGGTCGTTCCGGCGGGTCGAGCCGGTGGTTCCGGCGTGTCCGGCAGGTGGTTCCGGTCTGTCCGGCAGGTGGTTCTGTGGTGTCCGGCACGAGGTTCAGTCTGAGAGGCTGTGCCGGCATGCCCCTCACGTGATTCCGGCTTGTCCCCGAAGTGGAGCTGGTGTAGCGGGCAGGTGATTTTGGCGTGTCCGGCAGGTGGTTCAGGCTAGTTGAGCAGGTGGTTGCGACGTGCTCGGCAGGTGCTTCCGGCGTCTCCGGCACGTGTTGCTGGCACATCTGACTGGTGGTTCCTGCATGCCCAAAAGTTGATTCCGGTCTTTCCGGTAGGTGGTTCCGGCGTGCACGGCACGTGGTTCTGGTACGTCTCAGAGGTGGTTGCGTATGCCCAACAGGTGATTCCGGACTGTCCGCCACGTGCTTCTGGCACGTCTGAGAGGTGGTTCCAACATGCCGGCAGGTCATTTCGGAGAGTCGTCCAAGTGGTTCTGGCGTAGCCCGCAGGTGATTTTGGCGAGTCCGGCAGGTGGTTCCGCCGTGCTGGGCAGGTGGTTCAGGCATGGCCGTCACGTGGTTCCAGTCTGTCCAGGACGTGTTTCCAGCTTCTCCGGCAGGTGGTTCTGGTACGTCTGAGAGGTGGTTCCGCCATGGCTGGCAGGTGATCCTGGACTGTCCCCCAGGTGGTTCTGGCATAGCCAGCAGTTGATATTGGCCTGTCCGGCAGGTGGTTCCAGCGAGTCGAACAGGTGGCTCCGGCGTTCTTGGCAGGTGGTTCCGGTCTGTCCGGTAGGTGTTTCCGGCGTGTCTGGCACGTGCTTCCGGCACGACTGAGAGGTGCTTCCGGCATGCGCGGCAGGTGATTCCGTAGTGTCCGCCAGGTGGTTCTGGCATACCCGGCAGGTGATTTTGGCGTGTCCGGCAGGTGTTGCTGGCGAGTCGAGCAGGAGGCTCCGGCATGCTCGGCAGGGGCTTCTGGCGTCTCCGGCACGTGGTTCTGGTGTGTCTGAGAGCTGGTTCCGGCATGTCCGGCAGATGATTCCGGGGTGTCCGCCAAGTGGTTCTGGCATACCCAGCACGTGATTTTGGCGTGTCAGGGAGGTGGTACCTGTGAGTCGAGCAGGTGGTTCCGGCATGCTCAGCAGGTGGTTCAGGCGGTTCTGGCAGGTGGTATCCGTGTGTTCAGGGTGTGGTTCCAGAATCTCATGAACACGTTTCTGGCACGTCAGAGATGTGGTCCCAGCTGGCCTGACAGGTGTTTCCGCAGTGAGCGCCAAGCGCTTCTGACGTAGTTGGCAGGTGATTTTGGCATGACCGGCAGGTGGTTCCAGCAAGCCTGGCAGGTGATTCCAAAGTGTTCACCAACTGGTTGTGGCATAGCCGGCAGGTGATTTTTGCGTGATCGGCAGGTGGTTCTGGCGAGTCGAGCAGGTGGTTCCGGCCTGCTCGGCTGGTGCTTCCGGGGTCATTGGCACGGGGTTCTGCCATGTCTGAGAGGTGGTTCCTGCATGCCCGGCAAGTGATTCCGGAGTTTTCGCCAAGTGGTTCTGGCATAGTCGGCAGGTGATTTTGGCATGTCCGGCAGGTGGTTCAGGCGAGTTGAGCAGGTGGTTCCAACGTGCTTGGCAGGTGCTTCCGGCGTCTCCGGCACGTCTTTCTGGCACATCTGACAGGTGGTTCCGGCATGCCCGAAAGGTGATTCCGGTCTGTCCGGTAGGTGGTTCCAGCCTGCACGGCATGTGGTTCTGGTACGTCTCAGAGGTGGTTGCGCATGCCCAACAGGTGATTCCGGACTGTCCGCCACATGGTTCTGGCACGTCTGAGAGGTGGTTCCGGCATGCCCGGCAGGTCATCCCAGAGAGTCCTCCACGTGGTTATGGCATAACACGCAGGTGATTTTGGCGTGTCTGGCAGGGTGTTCCGTTGTGCTTGGCAGGTGGTTCAGGCTTGGCCGGCAGGTGGTTCCAGACTGTCCAGGACGTGTTTCCAGCTTGTCCGGCAGGTGGTTCTGGTACGTCTGAGAGGTGGTTCCGCCATGGCTGGCAGGTGATTCCGGACCGTCCCCCAGGTGGTTCTGGCATAGCCAGCAGTTGATATTGGCCTGTCCGGCAGGTGGTTCCAGCGAGTCGAACAGGTGGCTCCGGCGTGCTCGGCAGGTGGTTCCGGTCTGTCCGGTAGGTGATTCCGGCGTGTCTGGCACGTGCTTCCGGCACGTCTGAGAGGTGGTTCCTTCATGCGCGACAGGTGATTTCGGAGTGTCCGCCAGGTGGTTCTGGCGTACCCGGCAGGTGATTTTGGCGTGTCCGGCAGCTGTTTCTGGCGAGTCGAGCAGGTGGCTACGGCATGCTCGGCAGGTGCTTCCGGCGTCTCCGGCACGTGGTTCTGGTGTGTCTGAGAGCTGGTTCCGGCATGTCCGGCAGATGATTCCGGAGTGTCCGCCAAGTGGTTCTGGCATACCCAGCAGGTGATTTTGGCGTGTCAGGGAGGTGGTACCGGTGAGTCGAGCAGGTGGTTCCGGCGTGCTCAGCAGGTGGTTCAGGCAGTTCTGGCAGGTGGTATCCGTCTGTTCGGGGTGTGGTTCCAGCATCTCATGAACACGTTTCTGGCACGTCTGAGATGTGGTTCCTGCCGGCCCGACAGGTGTTTCCGCAGTGTCCGCCAAGCGGTTCTGGCGTAGTTGGCAGGTGACTTTGGCATGACTGACAGGTGGTTCCAGCAAGCCTGGCAGGTGATTCCAAAGTGTTCACCAACTGGTTGTGGCGTAGCCAGCAGGTGATTTTTGCGTGATCGGCAGGTGGTTCTGGCGAGTCGAGCAGGTGGTTCCGGCGTGCTCGGCTGGTGCTTCCGGGGTCATTGGCACGGGGCTCTGGCATGTCTGAGAGGTGGTTCCTGCATGCCCGGCAAGTGATTCCGGAGTGTTCGCCAAGTGGTTCTGGCATAGTCGGCAGGTGATTTTGGCATGTCCGGCAGGTGGTTCAGGCGAGTTGAGCAGGTGGTTCCAACGTGCTTGGCAGGTGCTTCCGGCGTCTCCGGCACATGTTTCTACACATCTGACAGGTGGTTCCGGCATGCCCGAAAGTTGATTCCCGTCTGTCCGGTAGGTGGTTCCAGCCTGCACGGCATGTGGTTCTGGTACGTCTTAGAGGTGGTTGCGCATGCCCAACAGGTGATTCCGGACTGTCCGCCACATGGTTCTGGCACGTCTGAGAGGTGGTTCCGGCATGCCCGGCAGGTCATCCCAGAGAGTCCTCCAAGTGGTTCTGGCATAACACGCAGGTGATTTTGGCGTGTCTGGCAGGTTGTTCCGTTGTGCTTGGCAGGTGGTTCAGGCTTGGCCGGCAGGTGGTTCCAGACTGTCCAGGACGTGTTTCCAGCTTCTCCGGCAGGTGGTTCTCGTACGTCTGAGAGGTGGTTCCACCATGGCTGGCAGGTGATTCCGGACCGTGCCCCAGGTGGTTCTGGCATAGCCAGCAGTTAATATTGGCCTGTCCGGCGGGTGGTTCCAGCAAGTCGAACAGGTGGCTCCGGCGTGCTCGGCAGGTGGTTCCGGTCTGTCCGGTAGGTGTTTCCGGCGTGTCTGGCACATGCTTCCGGCACGTCTGAGAGGTGTTTCCGGCATGCGCGGCAGGTGATTCCGTAGTGTCTGCCAGGTTGTTCTGGCATATACGGCAGGGGATTTTGGTGTGTCCGGCAGGTGTTTCTGGCGAGTCGAGCAGGTGGCTCCGGCATGCTCTTCAGGTGCTTCCGGCGTCTCCGGCACTTGGTTCCGGTGTGTCTGAGAGCTGGTTCCGGCATGTCCGGCAGATGATTCCGGAGTGTCCGCCAAGTGGTTCTGGCATACCCGGCTGGTGATTTTGGCATGTCAGGTAGGTGGTTCCGGCGACTCGATCAGGTGGCTCCGGCGTGCTCGGTAGGTTGTTCAGAAGGGTCTGGCAGGTGTTTTCCGTCTGTTCGGGGTGTGGTTCCAGCATCTCATGCACATGGTTCTGGCACGTCTGAGATGTGGTTGCGGCCGGCCCGACAGGTGTTTCCACAGTGTCCGCCAAGTGGTACTGGCGTAGTTGGCAGGTGATTTTGGCATGACCGGCAGGTGGTTCCAGCAAGCCCGGCAGGTGATTCCGAAGTGTTCCCCAACTGGTTGTGGCGTAGCCGGCAGGTGATTTTTGCGTGTCCAGCAGGCGGTTCTGACGAGTCGAGCAGGTGGTTCCGGTGTGCTCGGCAGGTGCTTCCGGGGTCATTGGCACGTGGTTCTGGCATATCTGAGAGGTGGTTCCGGCATGCCCGGCAGGTGATTCCGGAGTGTTCGCCAAGTGTCTCCGGCGTAGCCGGCAGGTGATTTTGCATGTCCAGCGGTCGTTCCGGCGGGTCGAGCCGGTGGTTCCGGCGTGTCCGGCAGGTGGTTCCGGTCTGTCCGGCAGGTGGTTCTGTGGTGTGCGGCACGAGGTTCAGTCTGAGAGGCTGTGCTGGCATGCCCCTCACGTGATTCCGGCTTGTCCCCGAAGTGGTGCTGGTGTAGCGGGCAGGTGATTTTGGCGTGTCCGGCAGGTGGTTCAGGCGAGTTGAGCAGGTGGTTGCGACGTGCTCGGCAGGTGCTTCCGGCGTCTCCGGCACGTGTTTCTGGCACATCTGACAGGTGGTTCCGGCATGCCCAAAAGTTGATTCCGGTCTGTCCGGTAGGTGGTTCCGGCGTGCACAGCACGTGGTTCTGGTACGTCTCAGAGGTGGTTGCGTATGCCCAACAGGTGATTCCGAACTGTCCGCCACGTGTATCTGGCACGTCTGAGAGGTGGTTCCAACATGCCCGGCAGGTCATTTCGAGAGTCGTCCAAGTGGTTCTGGCGTAGCCCGCAGGTGATTGTGGCGTGTCCGGCAGGTGGTTCCGCCGTGCTCAGCAGGTGGTTCAGGCATGGCCGTCACGTGGTTCCAGTCTGTCCAGGACGTGTTTCCAGCTTCTCAGGCTGGTGGTTCTGGTACGTCTGAGAGGTGGTTCCGCCATGGCTGGCAGGTGATCCCGGACTGTCCCCCAGGTGGTTTTGGCATAGCCAGCAGTTGATATTGGCCTGTCCGGCAGGTGGTTCCAGCGAGTCGAACAGGTGGCTCCGGCGTTCTTGGCAGGTGGTTCCGGTCTGTCCGGTAGCTGTTTCCGGCGTGTCTGGCACGTGCTTCCGGCACGTCTGAGAAGTGGTTCCGGCATGCTCGGCAGGTGCTTCCGGCGTCTCCGGCACTTGGTTCCGGTGTCTCTGAGAGCTGGTTCCGGCATGTCCGGCAGATGATTCAGGAGTGTCCGCCAAGTGGTTCTGGCATACCCAGCAGGTGATTTTGGCGTGTCAGGGAGGTGGTACCGGTGAGTCGAGCAGGTGGTTCCGGCGTGCTCAGCAGGTGGTTCAGGCGGTTCTGGCAGGTGGTATCCGTCTGTTCGGGGTGTGGTTCCAGCATCTCATGAACACGTTTCTGGCACGTCTGAGATGTGGTTCCTGCCGGCCCGACAGGTGTTTCCGCAGTGTCCGCCAAGCGGTTCTGGCGTAGTTGGCAGGTGACTTTGGCATGACTGGCAGGTGGTTCCAGCAAGCCTGGCAGGTGATCCCGGACTGTCCCCCAGGTGGTTCTAGCATAGCCAGCAGTTAATATTGGCCTGTCCTGCAGGTGGTTCAAGCGAGTCGAACAGGTGGCTCCGGCGTTCTTGGCAGGTGGTTCCGGTCTGTCCGGTAGGTGTTTCCAGCGTGTCTGGCACGTGCTTCCGGCATGTCTGAGAGGTGGTTCCGGCATGAGCAGCCGGTGATTGCCTAGTGTCCGCCAGTTGGTTCTGGCATACCCGGCAGGTGTTTCTGGCGAGTCGAGCAGGTGGCTCCAGCATGCTCGGTAGGTGCTTCCGGCGTCTCCGGCACGTGGTTCTGGTGTGTCTGAGAGCTGGTTCCGGCATGTCCGGCAGATGAATCCGGAGTGTCCGCCAAGTGGTTCTGGCATACCCGGCTGGTGATTTTGGCATGTCAGGTAGGTGGTTCCGGCGAGTCGAGCAGGTGGCTCCAGCGTGCTCGGCAGGTTGTTCAGACAGGTCTGGCAGGTGTTTTCCGTCTGTTCGGGGTGTGGTTCCAGCATCTCATGAACACGTTTCTGGCACGTCTGAGATGTGGTTCCTGCCGGCCCGACAGGTGTTTCCGCAGTGTCCGCCAAGCGGTTCTGGCGTAGTTGGCAGGTGACTTTGGCATGACTGACAGGTGGTTCCAGCAAGCCTGGCAGGTGATTCCAAAGTGTTCACCAACTGGTTGTGGCGTAGCCGGCAGGTGATTTTTGCGTGATCGGCAGGTGGTTCTGGCGAGTCGAGCAGGTGGTTCCGGCGTGCTCGGCTGGTGCTTCCGGGGTCATTGGCACGGGGTTCTGGCATGTCTGAGAGGTGGTTCCTGCATGCCCGGCAAGTGATTCCGGAGTGTTCGCCAAGTGGTTCTGGCATAGTCGGCAGGTGATTTTGGCATGTCCGGCAGGTGGTTCAGGCGAGTTGAGCAGGTGGTTCCAACGTGCTTGGCAGGTGCTTCCGGCGTCTCCGGCACATGTTTCTACACATCTGACAGGTGGTTCCGGCATGCCCGAAAGTTGATTCCCGTCTGTCCGGTAGGTGGTTCCAGCCTGCACGGCATGTGGTTCTGGTACGTCTCAGAGGTGGTTGCGCATGCCCAACAGGTGATTCCGGACTGTCCGCCACATGGTTCTGGCACGTCTGAGAGGTGGTTCCGGCATGCCCGGCAGGTCATCCCAGAGAGTCCTCCAAGTGGTTCTGGCATAACACGCAGGTGATTTTGGCGTGTCTGGTAGGTTGTTCCGTTGTGCTTGGCAGGTGGTTCAGGCTTGGCCGGCAGGTGGTTCCAGACTGTCCAGGACGTGTTTCCAGCTTCTCCAGCAGGTGGTTCTCGTACGTCTGAGAGGTGGTTCCACCATGGCTGGCAGGTGATTCCGGACCGTGCCCCAGGTGGTTCTGGCATAGCCAGCAGTTAATATTGGCCTGTCCGGCGGGTGGTTCCAGCAAGTCGAACAGGTGGCTCCGGCGTGCTCGGCAGGTGGTTCCGGTCTGTCCGGTAGGTGTTTCCGGCGTGTCTGGCACATGCTTCCGGCACGTCTGAGAGGTGTTTCCGGCATGCGCGGCAGGTGATTCCGTAGTGTCTGCCAGGTGGTTCTGGCATATACGGCAGGGGATTTTGGTGTGTCCGGCAGGTGTTTCTGGCGAGTCGAGCAGGTGGCTCCGGCATGCTCTTCAGGTGCTTCCGGCGTCTCCGGCACTTGGTTCCGGTGTGTCTGAGAGCTGGTTCCGGCATGTCCGGCAGATGATTCCGGAGTGTCCGCCAAGTGGTTCTGGCATACCCGGCTGGTGATTTTGGCATGTCAGGTAGGTGGTTCCGGCGACTCGATCAGGTGGCTCCGGCGTGCTCGGCAGGTTGTTCAGAAGGGTCTGGCAGGTGTTTTCCGTCTGTTCGGGGTGTGGTTCCAGCATCTCATGCACATGGTTCTGGCACGTCTGAGATGTGGTTGTGGCCGGCCCGACAGGTGTTTCCACAGTGTCCGCCAAGTGGTACTGGCGTAGTTGGCAGGTGATTTTGGCATGACCGGCAGGTGGTTCCAGCAAGCCCGGCAGGTGATTCCGAAGTGTTCCCCAACTGGTTGTGGCGTAGCCGGCAGGTGATTTTTGCGTGTCCGGCAGGTGGTTCTGGCGAGTCGAGCAGGTGGTTCCGGCGTGCTCGGCAGGTGCTTCTGGGGTCATTGGCACATGGTTCTGGCATATCTGAGAGGTGGTTCCGGCATGCCCGGCAGGTGATTCCGGAGTGTTCGCCAAGTGTTTCCGGCGTAGCCGGCAGGTGATTTTTCATGTCCAGCGGTCGTTCCGGCGGGTCGAGCCGGTGGTTCCGGCGTGTCCGGCAGGTGGTTCCGGTCTGTCCGGCAGGTGGTTCTGTGGTGTGCGGCACGAGGTTCAGTCTGAGAGGCTGTGCCGGCATGCCCCTCACGTGATTCCGGCTTGTCCCCGAAGTGGTGCTGGTGTAGCGGGCAGGTGATTTTGGCGTGTCCGGCAGGTGTTTCTGGCGAGTCGAGCAGGTGGCTCCGGCATGCTCGGCAGGTGCTTCCGGAGTCTCCGGCACGTGGTTACGGTGTTTCTGAGAGCTGGTTCCGGCATGTCCGGCAGATGATTCTGGAGTGTCCGTCAAGTGGTTCTGGCATAACCAGCAGGTGATTTTGGTGTGTCAGGTAGGTGGTACCGGTGAGTCGAGCAGGTGGTTCCGGCGCGCTCAGCAGGTGGTTCAGGCGGTTCTGTCAAGTGGTATCCGTCTGTTCGGGGTGTGGTTCCAGCATCTCATGAACACGTTTCTGGCACGTCTGAGATGTGGTTCCAGCCGGCCCGACAGGTGTTTCCGCAGTGTCCGCCAAGCGGTTCTGGCGTAGTTGGCAGGTGACTTTGGCATGACTGGCAGGTGGTTCCAGCAAGCCTGGCAGGTGATTCCAAAGTGTTCCCCAACTGGTTGTGGCGTAGCCGGCAGGTGATTTTTGCGTGATCGGCAGCTGGTTCTGGCGAGTCGAGCAGGTGGTTCCTGCGTGCTCGGCTGGTGCTTCCGGGGTCATTGGCACGGGGTTCTGGCATGTCTGAGAGGTGGTTCCTGCATGCCCGGCAAGTGATTCCGGAGTGTTCGCCAAGTGGTTCTGGCATAGTCGGCAGGTGATTTTGGCATGTCCGGCAGGTGGTTCAGGCGAGTTGAGCAGGTGGTTCCAACGTGCTTGGCAGGTGCTTCCGGCGTCTCCGGCACATGTTTCTGGCACATCTGACAGGTGGTTCCGGCATGCCCGAAAGGTGATTCCCGTCTGTCCGGTAGGTGGTTCCAGCCTGCACGGCATGTGGTTCTGGTACGTCTCAGAGGTGGTTGCGCATGCCCAACAGGTGATTCCGGACTGTCCGCCACGTGCTTCTGGCACGTCTGAGAGGTGGTTCCGGCATGCCCGGCAGGTCATCCCAGAGAGTCCTCCAAGTGGTTCTGGCATAACACGCAGGTGATTTTGGCGTGTCTGGCAGGTTGTTCCGTTGTGCTTGGCAGGTGGTTCAGGCTTGGCCGGCAGGTGGTTCCAGACTGTCCAGGACGTGTTTCCAGCTTCTCCGGCAGGTGGTTCTGGTACGTCTGAGAGGTGGTTCCGCCATGGCTGGCAGGTGATTCCGGACCGTCCCCCAGGTGGTTCTGGCATAGCCAGCAGTTGATATTGGCCTGTCCGGCAGGTGGTTCCAGCGAGTCGAACAGGTGGCTCCGGCGTGCTCGGCAGGTGGTTCCGGTCTGTCCGGTAGGTGATTCCGGCGTGTCCGGCAGCTGTTTCTGGCGAGTCGAGCAGGTGGCTCCGGCATGCTCGGCAGGTGCTTCCGGCGTCTCCGGCACGTGGTTCTGGTGTGTCTGAGAGCTGGTTCCGGCATGTCCGGCAGATGATTCCGGAGTGTCCGCCAAGTGGTTCTGGCATACCCGGCTGGTGATTTTGGCATGTCAGGTAGGTGGTTCCGGCGAGTCGAGCAGGTGGCTCCGGCGTGCTCGGCAGGTTGTTCAGACGGGTCTGGCAGGTGTTTTCCGTCTGTTCGGGGTGTGGTTCCAGCATCTCATGCACATGGTTCTGGCACGTCTGAGATGTGGTTGCGGCCGGCCCGACAGGTGTTTCCACAGTGTCCGCCAAGTGGTACTGGCGTAGTTGGCAGGTGATTTTGGCATGACCGGCAGGTGGTTCCAGCAAGCCCGGCAGGTGATTCCGAGTGTTCCCCAACTGGTTGTGGCGTAGCCGGCAGGTGATTTTTGCGTGTCCGGCAGGCGGTTCTGGCGAGTCGAGCAGGTGGCTCCGGCGTGCTCGGCAGGTGCTTCCGGGGTCATTGGCACGTGGTTCTGGCATATCTGAGAGGTGGTTCCGGCATGCCCGGCAGGTGATTCCGGAGTGTTCGCCAAGTGTTTCCGGCGTAGCCGGCAGGTGATTTTGCATGTCCAGCGGTCGTTCCGGGGGGTCGAGCCGGTGGTTCCGGCGTGTCCGGCAGGTGGTTCCGGTCTGTCC
>NW_027227849.1:0-25720 GCF_037783145.1 Equus przewalskii | reverse complement strand
GGTGGTTCCAACATACCCGGCAGGTCATTTCGGAGAGTCGTCAAAGTGGTTCTGGCGTAGCCCGCAGGTGATTTTGGCGTGTCGGGCAGGTGGTTCCGCCGTGCTGGGCAGGTGGTTCAGGCATGGCCGTCACGTGGTTCCAGTCTGTCCAGGACGTGTTTCCAGCTTCTCCGGCAGGTGGTTCTGGTACGTCTGAGAGGTGGTTCCGCCATGGCTGGCAGGTGATCCCGGACTGTCCCCCAGGTGGTTCTGGCATAGCCAGCAGTTGATATTGGCCTGTCCGGCAGGTGGTTCCAGCGAGTCGAACAGGTGGCTCCGGCGTTCTTGGCAGGTGGTTCCGGTCTGTCTGGTAGGTGCTTCCGGCGTCTCCGGCACGTGTTTCTGGCACATCTGACAGGTGGTTCGGGCATGCCCGAAAGGTGACTCCGGTCTGTCCGTTAGGTGGTTCCAGCCTGCACGGCATGTGGTTCTGGTACGTCTCAGAGGTGGTTGCGCATGCACAACAGGTGATTCCGGACTGTCCGCCACATGGTTCTGGCACGTCTGAGAGGTGGTTCCGGCATGCCCGGCAGGTCATCCCAGAGAGTCCTCCAAGTGGTTCTGGCATAACACGCAGGTGATTTTGGCATGTCTGGCAGGTTGTTCCGTTGTGCTTGGCAGGTGGTTCAGGCTTGGCCGGCAGGTGGTTCCAGACTGTCCAGGACGTGTTTCCAGCTTGTCCGGCAGGTGGTTCTGGTACGTCTGAGAGGTGGTTCCGCCATGGCTGGCAGGTGATTCCGGACCGTCCCCCAGGTGGTTCTGGCATAGCCAGCAGTTGATATTGGCCTGTCCGGCAGGTGGTTCCAGCGAGTCGAACAGGTGGCTCCGGCGTGCTCGGCAGGTGGTTCCGGTCTGTCCGGTAGGTGTTTCCGGCGTGTCTGGCACGTGCTTCCGGCACGACTGAGAGGTGGTTCCGGCATGCGCGGCAGGTGATTCCGTAGTGTCCGCCAGGTGGTTCTGGCATACCCGGCAGGTGATTTTGGCGTGTCCGGCAGGTGTTTCTGGCGAGTCGAGCAGGTGGCTCCAGCATGCTCGGCAGGTGCTTCCGGCGTCTGCGGCACGTGGTTCTGGTGTGTCTGAGAGCTGGTTCCGGCATGGCCGGCAGATGATTCCGGAGTGTCCGCCAAGTTGTTCTGGCATACCCAGCAGGTGATTTTGGCATGTCAGGGAGGTGGTACCGGTGAGTTGAGCAGGTGGTTCCGGCATGCTCAGCAGGGGGTTCAGGCGGTTCTGGCAGGTGGTATCCGTGTGTTCGGGGTGTGGTTCCAGCATCTCATGAACACGTTTCTGGCACGTCACAGATGTGGTTCCAGCCGGCCTGACAGGTGTTTCCGCAGTGAGCGCCAAGCGGTTCTGACGTAGTTGGCAGGTGATTTTGGCATGACCGGCAGGTGGTTCCAGCAAGCCTGGCAGGTGATTCCAAAGTGTTCACCAAATGGTTGTGGCATAGCCGGCAGGTGATTTTTGCGTGATGGGCAGGTGGTTCTGGCGAGTCGAGCAGGTGGTTCCGGCGTGCTCGGCTGGTGCTTCCGGGGTCATTGGCACGGGGTTCTGGCATGTCTGAGAGGTGGTTCCGGCATGCCCGGCAGGTGATTCCGGAGTGTCCGCCAAGTGGTTCTGGCATACCCAGCAGGTGATTTTGGCGAGTCAGGTAGGTGGTACCGGTGAGTCGAGCAGGTGGTTCCGGCGTGCTCAGCAGGTGGTTCACGCGGTTCTGGCAGGTGGTATCCGTCTGTTCTGGGTGTGGTTCCAGCATCTCATGAACACGTTTCTGGCACGTCTGAGATGTGGTTCCAGCCGGCCCGACAGGTGTTTCCGCAGTGTCCGCCAAGCGGTTCTGGCGTAGTTGGCAGGTGATTTTGGCATGACTGGCAGGTGATTAGGAAGTGTTCACCAACTGGTTGTGGCGTAGCCGGCTGGTGATTTTTGCGTGATCGGCACGTGGTTCTGGCGAGTCAAGTAAGTGGTTCCGGCGTGCTCGTCTGGTGCTTCCGGGGTCACTGGCACGGGGTTCTGGCATGTCTGAGAGGTGGTTCCTGCATGCCCGGCAAGTGATTCCGGAGTGTTCGCCAAGTGGTTCTGGCATAGTCGGCAGGTGATTTTGGCATGTCCGGCAGGTGGTTCAGGCGAGTTGAGCAGGTGGTTCCAACGTGCTTGGCAGGTGCTTCCGGCGTCTCCGGCACGTGTTTCTGGCACATCTGACAGGTGGTTCCGGCATGCCCGAAAGGTGATTCCCGTCTGTCCGGTAGGTGGTTCCAGCCTGCACGGCATGTGGTTCTGGTACGTCTCAGAGGTGGTTGCGCATGCCCAACAGGTGATTCCGGACTGTCCGCCACATGGTTCTGGCACGTCTGAGAGGTGGTTCCGGCATGCCCGGCAGGTCATCCCAGAGAGTCCTCCAAGTGGTTCTGGCATAACACGCAGGTGATTTTGGCGTGTCTGGCAGGTTGTTCCGTTGTGCTTGGCAGGTGGTTCAGGCTTGGCCGGCAGGTGGTTCCAGACTGTCCAGGACGTGTTTCCAGCCTGTCCGGCAGGTGGTTCTGGTACGTCTGAGAGGTGGTTCCGCCATGGCTGGCAGGTGATCCCGGACCATCCCACAGATGGTTCTGGCATAGCCAGCAGTTGATATTGGCCTGTCCGGCAGGTGGTTCCAGCGAGTCGAACAGGTGGCTCCGGCGTGCTCGGCAGGTGGTTCCGTTCTGTCCTGTAGGTGATTCCGGCGTGTCCGGCACGTGCTTCCGGCACGTCTGAGAGGTGGTTCCGGCATGAGCAGCCGGTGATTGCCTAGTGTCCGCCAGGTGGTTCTGGCATACCCGGCAGGTGTTTCTGGCGAGTCGAGCAGGTGGCTCCAGCATGCTCGGTAGGTGCTTACGGCGTCTCCGGCACGTGGTTCTGGTGTGTCTGAGAGCTGGTTCCGGCATGTCCGGCAGATGATTCCGGAGTGTCCGCCAAGTGGTTCTGGCATACCCGGCTGGTGATTTTGGCATGTCAGGTAGGTGGTTCCGGCGAGTCGAGCAGGTGGCTCCGGCGTGCTCGACAGGTTGTTCAGACAGGTCTGGCAGGTGTTTTCCGTCTGTTCGGGGTGTGGTTCCAGCATCTCATGCACACGTTTCTGGTACGTCTGAGATGTGGTTGTGGCCGGCCCGACAGGTGTTTCCACAGTGTCCGCCAAGTGGTACTGCCGTAGTTGGCAGGTGATTTTGGCATGACCGCCAGGTGATTCCCGCAAGCCTGGCAGGTGATTCCAAAGTGTTCACCAACTTGTTGTGGCGTAGCCGGCAGGTGATTTTTGCGTGATCGGCAGGTGGTTCTGGCGAGTCGAGCAGGTGGTTCCGGCGTTCTCGGCAGGTGGTTCCGGTCTGTCCGGTAGGTGTTTCCGGCGTGTCCGGCACGTGCTTCCGGCACGTCTGAGAGGTGGTTCCGGCATGCGCGGCAGGTGATTTCGGAGTGTCCGCCAGGTGGTTCTGGCGTACCCGGCAGGTGATTTTGGCGTGTCCAGCAGGTGTTTCTGGCGAGTCGAGCAGGTGGCTCCGGCATGCTCGGCAGGTGCTTCCGGCATCTCCGGCACGTGGTTCCGGTGTGTCTGAGAGCTGGTTCCGGCATGTCCGGCAGATGAATCCGGAGTGTCCGCCAAGTGGTTCTGGCATACCCGGCTGGTGATTTTGGCATGTCAGGTAGGTGGTTCCGGCGAGTCGAGCAGGTGGCTCCGGCGTGCTCGGCAGGTTGTTCAGACGGGTCTGGCAGGTGTTTTCCGTCTGTTCGGTGTGTGGTTCCAGCATCTCATGCACATGGTTCTGGCACGTCTGAGATGTGGTTCCGGCCGGCCCGACAGGTGTTTACAGAGTGTCCGCCAAGTGGTACTGGCGTAGTTGGCAGGTGATTTTGGCATGACCGGCAGGTGGTTCCAGCAAGCCCGGCAGGTGATTCCGAAGTGTTCCCCAACTGGTTGTGGCGTAGCCGGCAGGTGATTTTTGCGTGATCGGCAGGTGGTTCTGGCGAGTCGAGCAGGTGGTTCCGGCGTGCTCGGCTGGTGCTTCTGGGGTCATTGGCACGGGGTTCTGGCATGTCTGAGAGGTGGTTCCTGCATGCCCGGCAAGTGATTCCGGAGTGTTCGCCAAGTGGTTCTGGCATAGTCGGCAGGTGATTTTGGCATGTCCGGCAGGTGGTTCAGGCGAGTTGAGCAGGTGGTTCCAACGTGCTTGGCAGGTGCTTCCGGCGTCTCCGGCACATGTTTCTGGCACATCTGACAGGTGGTTCCGGCATGCCCGAAAGTTGATTCCCGTCTGTCAGGTAGGTGGTTCCAGCCTGCACGGCATGTGGTTCTGGTACGTCTCAGAGGTGGTTGCGCATGCCCAACAGGTGATTCCGGACTGTCCGCCACGTGCTTCTGGCACGTCTGAGAGGTGGTTCCGGCATGCCAGGCAGGTCATTTCGGAGAGTCGTCCAAGTGGTTCCGGCGTAGCCCGCAGGTGATTTTGGCGTGTCCGGCAGGTGGTTCCGCCGTGCTCGGCAGGTGGTTCAGGCATGGCCGTCACGTGGTTCCAGTCTGTCCAGGACGTGTTTCCAGCTTCTCCGGCAGGTGGTTCTGGTACGTCTGAGAGGTGGTTCCGCCATGGCTGGCAGGTGACCCCGGACTGTCCCCCAGGTGGTTCTGGCAGAGCCAGCAGTTGACAGTGGCCTGTCCGGCAGGTGGTTCCAGCGAGTCGAACAGGTGGCTCCGGCGTTCTTGGCAGGTGGTTCCGGTCTGTCCGGTAGGTGTTTCCGGCGTGTCTGGCACATGCTTCCGGCACGTCTGAGAGGTGTTTCCGGCATGCGCGGCAGGTGATTCCGTAGTGTCTGCCAGGTGGTTCTGGCATATACGGCAGGGGATTTTGGTGTGTCCGGCAGGTGTTTCTGGCGAGTCGAGCAGGTGGCTCCGGCATGCTCTTCAGGTGCTTCCGGCGTCTCCGGCACTTGGTTCCGGTGTGTCTGAGAGCTGGTTCCGGCATGTCCGGCAGATGATTCCGGAGTGTCCGCCAAGTGGTTCTGGCATACCCGGCTGGTGATTTTGGCATGTCAGGTAGGTGGTTCCGGCGACTCGATCAGGTGGCTCCGGCGTGCTCGGCAGGTTGTTCAGAAGGGTCTGGCAGGTGTTTTCCGTCTGTTCGGGGTGTGGTTCCAGCATCTCATGCACATGGTTCTGGCACGTCTGAGATGTGGTTCCGGCCGGCCCGACAGGTGTTTCCACAGTGTACGCCAAGTGGTACTGGCGTAGTTGGCAGGTGATTTTGGCATGACCGGCAGGTGGTTCCAGCAAGCCCGGCAGGTGATTCCGAAGTGTTCCCCAACTGGTTGTGGCGTAGCCGGCAGGTGATTTTTGCGTGTCCGGCAGGTGGTTCTGGCGGGTCGAGCAGGTGGTTCCGGCGTGCTCGGCAGGTGCTTCTGGGGTCATTGGCACATGGTTCTGGCATATCTGAGAGGTGGTTCCGGCATGCCCGGCAGGTGATTCCGGAGTGTTCGCTAAGTGTTTCCGGCGTAGCCGGCAGGTGATTTTTCATGTCCAGCGGTCGTTCCGGCGGGTCGAGCCGGTGGTTCCGGCGTGTCCGGCAGGTGGTTCCGGTCTGTCCGGCAGGTGGTTCTGTGGTGTCCGGCACGAGGTTCAGTCTGAGAGGCTGTGCCGGCATGCCCCTCACGTGATTCCGGCTTGTCCCCGAAGTGGTGCTGGTGTAGCGGGCAGGTGATTTTGGCGTGTCCGGCAGATGTTTCTGGCGAGTCGAGCAGGTGGTTCCGGCATGCTCGGCAGGTGCTTCCGGAGTCTCCGGCACGTGGTTACGGTGTTTCTGAGAGCTGGTTCCGGCATGTCCGGCAGATGATTCTGGAGTGTCCGTCAAGTGGTTCTGGCATACCCAGCAGGTGATTTTGGTGTGTCAGGTAGGTGGTACCGGTGAGTCGAGCAGGTGGTTCCGGCGTGCTCAGCAGGTGGTTCAGGCGGTTCTGGCAGGTGGTATCCGTCTGTTCGGGGTGTGGTTCCAGCATCTCATGAACACGTTTCTGGCACGTCTGAGATGTGGTTCCAGCCGGCCCGACAGGTGTTTCCGCAGTGTCCGCCAAGCGGTTCTGGCGTAGTTGGCAGGTGACTTTGGCATGACTGGCAGGTGGTTCCAGCAAGCCTGGCAGGTGATTCCAAAGTGTTCCCCAACTGGTTGTGGCGTAGCCGGCAGGTGATTTTTGCGTGATCGGCAGCTGGTTCTGGCGAGTCGAGCAGGTGGTTCCGGCGTGCTCGGCTGGTGCTTCCGGGGTCATTGGCACGGGGTTCTGGCATGTCTGAGAGGTGGTTCCTGCATGCCCGGCTAGTGATTCCGGAGTGTTCGCCAAGTGGTTCTGGCATAGTCGGCAGGTGATTTTGGCATGTCCGGCAGGTGGTTCAGGCGAGTTGAGCAGGTGGTTCCAACGTGCTTGGCAGGTGCTTCCGGCGTCTCCGGCACATGTTTCTGGCACATCTGACAGGTGGTTCCGGCATGGCCGAAAGGCGATTCCCGTCTGTCCGGTAGGTGGTTCCGGCGTGCACGGCACGTGGTTCTGGTACGTCTCAGAGGTGGTTGCATATGCCCAACAGGTGATTCCGGACTGTCCGCCACGTACTTCTGGCACGTCTGAGAGGTGGTTCCAACATGCCCGGCAGGTCATTTCGGAGAGTCGTCCAAGTGGTTCTGGCGTAGCCCGCAGGTGATTGTAGCGTGTCCGGCAGGTGGTTCCGCCGTGCTCGGCACGTGGTTCAGGCATGGCCGTCACGTGGTTCCAGTCTGTCCAGGACGTGTTTCCAGCTTCTCCGGCAGGTGGTTTTGGTACGTCTGAGAGGTGGTTCCGCCATGGCTGGCAGGTGACCCCGGACTGTCCCCCAGGTGGTTCTGGCATAGCCAGCAGTTGATATTGGCCTGTCCGGCAGGTGGTTCCAGCGAGTCGAACAGGTGGTTCCGGCGTTCTTGGCAGGTGGTTCCGGTCTGTCCGGTACGTGTTTCCGGCGTGTCTGGCACGTGCTTCCGGCACGTCTGAGAGGTGGTTCCGGCATGCGCGGCAGGTGATTCCGTAGTGTCCGCCAGGTGGTTCTGGCATACCCGGCAGGTGATTTTGGCGTGTCCGGCAGGTGTTTCTGGCGAGTCGAGCAGGTGGCTCCGGCATGCTCGGCAGGTGCTTCCGGCGTCTCCGGCACTTGGTTCCGGTGCGTCTGAGAGCTGGTTCCGGCATGTCCGGCAGATGATTCAGGAGTGTCCGCCAAGTGGTTCTGGCATACCCAGCAGGTGATTTTGGCGTGTCAGGGAGGTGGTACCGGTGAGTCGAGCAGGTGGTTCCGGCGTGCTCAGCAGGTGGTTCACGCGGTTCTGGCAGGTGGTATCCGTCTGTTCGGGGTGTGGTTCCAGCATCTCATGCACATGGTTCTGGCACGTCTGAGATGTGGTTGCGGCCGGCCCGACAGGTGTTTCCACAGTGTCCGCCAAGTGGTACTGGCGTAGTTGGCAGGTGATTTTGGCATGACCGGCAGGTGGTTCCAGCAAGCCCGGCAGGTGATTCCGAAGTGTTCCCCAACTGGTTGTGGCGTAGCCGGCAGGTGATTTTTGCGTGTCCGGCAGGCGGTTCTGACGAGTCGAGCAGGTGGTTCCGGTGTGCTCAGCAGGTGCTTCCGGGGTCATTGGCACGTGGTTCTGGCATATCTGAGAGGTGGTTCCGGCATGCCCGGCAGGTGATTCCGGAGTGTTCGCCAAGTGTTTCCGGCGTAGCCGGCAGGTGATTTTGCATGTCCAGCGGTCGTTCCGGCGGGTCGAGCCGGTGGTTCCGGCGTGTCCGGCAGGTGGTTCCGGTCTGTCTGGCAGGTGGTTCTGTGGTGTGCGGCACGAGGTTCAGTCTGAGAGGCTGTGCCGGCATGCCCCTCACGTGATTCCGGCTTGTCCCCGAAGTGGTGCTGGTGTAGCGGGCAGGTGATTTTGGCGTGTCCGGCAGGTGGTTCAGGCGAGTTGAGCAGGTGGTTGCGACGTGCTCGGCAGGTGCTTCCGGCGTCTGCGGCACGTGTTTCTGGCACATCTGACAGGTGGTTCCGGCATGCCCAAAAGTTGATTCCGGTCTGTCTGGTAGGTGGTTCCGGCGTGCACAGCACGCGGTTCTGGTACGTCTCAGAGGTGGTTGCGTATGCCCAACAGGTGATTCCGAACTGTCCGCCACGTGCATCTGGCACGTCTGAGAGGTGGTTCCAACATGCCCGGCAGGTCATTTCGAGAGTCGTCCAAGTGGTTCTGGCGTAGCCCGCAGGTGATTGTGGCGTGTCCGGCAGGTGGTTCCGCTGTGCTCGGCAGGTGGTTCAGGCATGGCCGTCACGTGGTTCCAGTCTGTCCAGGACGTGTTTCCAGCTTCTCTGGCAGGTGGTTCTGGTACGTCTGAGAGGTGGTTCCGCCATGGCTGGCAGGTGATCCCGGACTGTCCCCCAGGTGGTTTTGGCATAGCCAGCAGTTGATATTGGCCTGTCCGGCAGGTGGTTCCAGCGAGTCGAACAGGTGGCTCCGGCGTTCTTGGCAGGTGGTTCCGGTCTGTCCGGTAGGTGTTTCCGGCGTGTCTGGCACGTGCTTCCGGCACGTCTGAGAGGTGGTTCCGGCATGCTCGGCAGGTGCTTCCGGCGTCTCCGGCACTTGGTTCCGGTGTCTCTGAGAGCTGGTTCCGGCATGTCCGGCAGATGATTCAGGAGTGTCCGCCAAGTGGTTCTGGCATACCCAGCAGGTGATTTTGGCGTGTCAGGGAGGTGGTACCGGTGAGTCGAGCAGGTGGTTCCGGCGTGCTCAGCAGGTGGTTCAGGCGGTTCTGGCAGGTGGTATCCGTCTGTTCGGGGTGTGGTTCCAGCATCTCATGAACACGTTTCTGGCACGTCTGAGATGTGGTTCCGGCCGGCCCGACAGGTGTTTCCGCAGTGTCCGCCAAGCGGTTCTGGCGTAGTTGGCAGGTGACTTTGGCATGACTGGCAGGTGGTTCCAGCAAGCCTGGCAGGTGATTCCAAAGTGTTCACCAACTGGTTGTGGCGTAGCCGGCAGGTGATTTTTGCGTGATCGGCAGGTGGTTCTGGCGAGTCGAGCAGGTGGTTCCGGCGTGCTCGGCTGGTGCTTCCGGGGTCATTGGCACGGGGTTCTGGCATGTCTGAGAGGTGGTTCCTGCATGCCCGGCAAGTGATTCCGGAGTGTTCGCCAAGTGGTTCTGGCATAGTCGGCAGGTGATTTTGGCATGTCCGGCAGGTGGTTCAGGCGAGTTGAGCAGGTGGTTCCAACGTGCTTGGCAGGTGCTTCCGGCGTCTCCGGCACATGTTTCTACACATCTGACAGGTGGTTCCGGCATGCCCGAAAGTTGATTCCCGTCTGTCCGGTAGGTGGTTCCAGCCTGCACGGCATGTGGTTCTGGTACGTCTCAGAGGTGGTTGCGCATGCCCAACAGGTGATTCCGGACTGTCCGCCACATGGTTCTGGCACGTCTGAGAGGTGGTTCCGGCATGCCCGGCAGGTCATCCCAGAGAGTCCTCCAAGTGGTTCTGGCATAACACGCAGGTGATTTTGGCGTGTCTGTCAGGTTGTTCCGTTGTGCTTGGCAGGTGGTTCAGGCTTGGCCGGCAGGTGGTTCCAGACTGTCCAGGACGTGTTTCCAGCTTCTCCGGCAGGTGGTTCTGGTACGTCTGAGAGGTGGTTCCGCCATGGCTGGCAGGTGACTCCGGACTGTCCCCCAGGTGGTTCTGGCATAGCCAGCAGTTGATATTGGCCTGTCCGGCAGGTGGTTCCAGCGAGTCGAACAGGTGGCTCCGGCGTGCTCGGCAGGTGGTTCCGGTCTGTCCGGTACGTGTTTCCGGCGTGTCTGGCACGTGCTTCCGGCACGTCTGAGAGGTGGTTCCGGCATGCGCGGCAGGTGATTCCGGAGTGTCCGCCAGGTGGTTCTGGCGTACCCGGCAGGTGATTTTGGCGTGTCCGGCAGGTGTTTCTGGCGAGTCGAGCAGGTGGCTCCGGCATGCTCGGCAGGTGCTTCCGGCGTCTCCGGCACTTGGTTCCGGTGTGTCTGAGAGCTGGTTCCGGCATGTCCGGCAGATGATTCCGGAGTGTCCGCCAAGTGGTTCTGGCATACCCAGCAGGTGATTTTGGCGTGTCAGGGAGGTGGTACCGGTGAGTCGAGCAGGTGGTTCCGGCGTGCTCAGCAGGTGGTTCACGCGGTTCTGGCAGGTGGTATCCGTCTGTTCGGGGTGTGGTTCCAGCATCTCATGCACATGGTTCTGGCACGTCTGAGATGTGGTTGCGGCCGGCCCGACAGGTGTTTCCACAGTGTCCGCCAAGTGGTACTGGCGTAGTTGGCAGGTGATTTTGGCATGACCGGCAGGTGGTTCCAGCAAGCCCGGCAGGTGATTCCGAAGTGTTCCCCAACTGGTTGTGGCGTAGCCGGCAGGTGATTTTTGCGTGTCCGGCAGGTGGTTCTGGCGAGTCGAGCAGGTGGTTCCGGCGTGCTCGGCAGGTGCTTCCGGGGTCATTGGCACGTGGTTCTGGCATATCTGAGAGGTGGTTCCGGCATGCCCGGCAGGTGATTCCGGAGTGTTCGCCAAGTGTTTCCGGCGTAGCCGGCAGGTGATTTTGCATGTCCAGCGGTCGTTCCGGCGGGTCGAGCCGGTGGTTCCGGCGTGTCCGGCAGGTGGTTCCGGTCTGTCCGGCAGGTGGTTCTGTGGTGTGCGGCACGAGGTTCAGTCTGAGAGGCTGTGCCGGCATGCCCCTCACGTGATTCCGGCTTGTCCCCGAAGTGGTGCTGGTGTAGCGGGCAGGTGATTTTGGCGTGTCCGGCAGGTGGTTCAGGCGAGTTGAGCAGGTGGTTGCGACGTGCTCGGCAGGTGCTTCCGGCGTCTGCGGCACGTGTTTCTGGCACATCTGACAGGTGGTTCCGGCATGCCCAAAAGTTGATTCCGGTCTGTCTGGTAGGTGGTTCCGGCGTGCACAGCACGTGGTTCTGGTACGTCTCAGAGGTGGTTGCGTATGCCCAACAGGTGATTCCGAACTGTCCGCCACGTGCATCTGGCACGTCTGAGAGGTGGTTCCAACATGCCCGGCAGGTCATTTCGAGAGTCGTCCAAGTGGTTCTGGCGTAGCCCGCAGGTGATTGTGGCGTGTCCGGCAGGTGGTTCCGCTGTGCTCGGCAGGTGGTTCAGGCATGGCCGTCACGTGGTTCCAGTCTGTCCAGGACGTGTTTCCAGCTTCTCCGGCAGGTGGTTCTGGTACGTCTGAGAGGTGGTTCCGCCATGGCTGGCAGGTGATCCCGGACTGTCCCCCAGGTGGTTTTGGCATAGCCAGCAGTTGATATTGGCCTGTCCGGCAGGTGGTTCCAGCGAGTCGAACAGGTGGCTCCGGCGTTCTTGGCAGGTGGTTCCGGTCTGTCCGGTAGGTGTTTCCGGCGTGTCTGGCACGTGCTTCCGGCACGTCTGAGAGGTGGTTCCGGCATGCTCGGCAGGTGCTTCCGGCGTCTCCGGCACTTGGTTCCGGTGTCTCTGAGAGCTGGTTCCGGCATGTCCGGCAGATGATTCAGGAGTGTCCGCCAAGTGGTTCTGGCATACCCAGCAGGTGATTTTGGCGTGTCAGGGAGGTGGTACCGGTGAGTCGAGCAGGTGGTTCCGGCGTGCTCAGCAGGTGGTTCAGGCGGTTCTGGCAGGTGGTATCCGTCTGTTCGGGGTGTGGTTCCAGCATCTCATGAACACGTTTCTGGCACGTCTGAGATGTGGTTCCGGCCGGCCCGACAGGTGTTTCCGCAGTGTCCGCCAAGCGGTTCTGGCGTAGTTGGCAGGTGACTTTGGCATGACTGGCAGGTGGTTCCAGCAAGCCTGGCAGGTGATTCCAAAGTGTTCACCAACTGGTTGTGGCGTAGCCGGCAGGTGATTTTTGCGTGATCGGCAGGTGGTTCTGGCGAGTCGAGCAGGTGGTTCCGGCGTGCTCGGCTGGTGCTTCCGGGGTCATTGGCACGGGGTTCTGGCATGTCTGAGAGGTGGTTCCTGCATGCCCGGCAAGTGATTCCGGAGTGTTCGCCAAGTGGTTCTGGCATAGTCGGCAGGTGATTTTGGCATGTCCGGCAGGTGGTTCAGGCGAGTTGAGCAGGTGGTTCCAACGTGCTTGGCAGGTGCTTCCGGCGTCTCCGGCACATGTTTCTACACATCTGACAGGTGGTTCCGGCATGCCCGAAAGTTGATTCCCGTCTGTCCGGTAGGTGGTTCCAGCCTGCACGGCATGTGGTTCTGGTACGTCTCAGAGGTGGTTGCGCATGCCCAACAGGTGATTCCGGACTGTCCGCCACATGGTTCTGGCACGTCTGAGAGGTGGTTCCGGCATGCCCGGCAGGTCATCCCAGAGAGTCCTCCAAGTGGTTCTGGCATAACACGCAGGTGATTTTGGCGTGTCTGGCAGGTTGTTCCGTTGTGCTTGGCAGGTGGTTCAGGCTTGGCCGGCAGGTGGTTCCAGACTGTCCAGGACGTGTTTCCAGCTTCTCCGGCAGGTGGTTCTGGTACGTCTGAGAGGTGGTTCCGCCATGGCTGGCAGGTGATTCCGGACCGTCCCCCAGGTGGTTCTGGCATAGCCAGCAGTTCATATTGGCCTGTCCGGCAGGTGGTTCCAGCGAGTCGAACAGGTGGCTCCGGCGTGCTCGGCAGGTGGTTCCGGTCTGTCCGGTAGGTGATTGCGGCGTGTCCGGCACGTGCTTCCGGCACGTCTGAGAGGTGGTTCCGGCACGCGCGACAGGTGATCTCGGAGTGTCCGCCAGGTGCTTCTGGCGTACCCGGCATGTGATTTTGGCGTGTCCGGCAGCTGTTTCTGGCGAGTCGAGCAGGTGGCTCCGGCATGCTCGGCAGGTGCTTCCGGCGTCTCCGGCACGTGGTTCTGGTGTGTCTGAGAGCTGGTTCCGGCATGTCCGGCAGATGATTCCGGAGTGTCCGCCAAGTGGTTCTGGCATACCCGGCTGGTGATTTTGGCATGTCAGGTAGGTGGTTCCGGCGAGTCGAGCAGGTGGCTCCGGCGTGCTCGGCAGGTTGTTCAGACGGGTCTGGCAGGTGTTTTCCGTCTGTTCGGGGTGTGGTTCCAGCATCTCATGCACATGGTTCTGGCACGTCTGAGATGTGGTTGCGGCCGGCCCGACAGGTGTTTCCACAGTGTCTCCCAAGTGGTACTGGCGTATTTGGCAGGTGATTTTGGCATGACCGGCAGGTGGTTCCAGCAAGCCCGGCAGGTGATTCCGAAGTGTTCCCCAACTGGTTGTGGCGTAGCCGGCAGGTGATTTTTGCGTGTCCGGCAGGTGGTTCTGGCGAGTCGAGCAGGTGGTTCCGGCGTGCTCGGCAGGTGCTTCCGGGGTCATTGGCACGTGGTTCTGGCATATCTGAGAGGTGGTTCCGGCATGCCCGGCAGGTGATTCCGGAGTGTTCGCCAAGTGTTTCCGGCGTAGCCGGCAGGTGATTTTGCATGTCCAGCGGTCGTTCCGGCGGGTCGAGCCGGTGGTTCCGGCGTGTCCGGCAAGTGGTTCCACTCTGTCCGGCAGGTGGTTCTGTGGTGTCCGGCACGAGGTTCAGTCTGAGAGGCTGTGCCGGCATGCCCCTCACGTGATTCCGGCTTGTCCCCGAAGTGGTGCTGGTGTAGCGGGCAGGTGATTTTGGCGTGTCCGGCAGGTGGTTCAGGCGAGTTGAGCAGGTGGTTGCGACGTGCTCGGCAGGTGCTTCCGGCGTCTCCGGCACGTGTTTCTGGCACATCTGACAGGTGGTTCCGGCATGCCCAAAAGTTGATTCCGGTCTGTCTGGTAGGTGGTTCCGGCGTGCACAGCACGTGGTTCTGGGACGTCTCAGAGGTGGTTGCGTATGCCCAACAGGTGATTCCGGACTGTCCGCCACGTGCGTCTGGCACGTCTGAGAGGTGGTTCCAACATGCCCGGCAGGTCATTTCGAGAGTCGTCCAAGTGGTTCTGGTGTAGCCCGCAGGTGATTGTGGCGTGTCCGGCAGGTGGTTCCGCCGTGCTCGGCAGGTGGTTCAGGCATGGACGTCACGTGGTTCCAGCCTGTCCAGGACGTGTTTCCAGCTTCTCCGGCAGGTGGTTCTGGTACGTCTGAGAGGTGGTTCCGCCATGGCTGGCAGGTGATCCCGGACTGTCCCCCAGGTGGTTTTGGCATAGCCAGCAGTTGATATTGGCCTGTCCGGCAGGTGGTTCCAGCGAGTCGAACAGGTGGCTCCGGCGTTCTTGGCAGGTGGTTCCGGTCTGTCCGGTAGGTGTTTCCGGCGTGTCTGGCACGTGCTTCCGGCACGTCTGAGAGGTGGTTCCGGCATGCGCGGCAGGTGATTCCGTAGTGTCCGCCAGGTGGTTCTGGCATACCCGGCAGGGGATTTGGGCGTGTCCGGCAGGTGTTTCTGGCGAGTCGAGCAGGTGGCTCCGGCATGCTCGGCAGGTGCTTCCGGCGTCTCCGGCACTTGGTTCCGGTGTGTCTGAGAGCTGGTTCCGGCATGTCCGGCAGATGATTCCGGAGTGTCCGCCAAGTGGTTCTGGCATACCCAGCAGGTGATTTTGGCGTGTCAGGGAGGTGGTACCGGTGAGTCGAGCAGGTGGTTCCGGCGTGCTCAGCAGGTGGTTCAGGCGGTTCTGGCAGGTGGTATCCGTCTGTTCGGGGTGTGGTTCCAGCATCTCATGAACACGTTTCTGGCACGTCTGAGATGTGGTTCCTGCCGGCCCGACAGGTGTTTCCGCAGTGTCCGCCAAGCGGTTCTGGCGTAGTTGGCAGGTGACTTTGGCATGACTGGCAGGTGGTTCCATCAAGCCTGGCAGGTGATTCCAAAGTGTTCACCAACTGGTTGTGGCGTAGCCGGCAGGTGATTTTTGCGTGATCGGCAGGTGGTTCTGGCGAGTCGAGCAGGTGGTTCCGGCGTGCTCGGCTGGTGCTTCCGGGGTCATTGGCACGGGGTTCTGGCATGTCTGAGAGGTGGTTCCTGCATGCCCGGCAAGTGATTCCGGAGTGTTCGCCAAGTGGTTCTGGCATAGTCGGCAGGTGATTTTGGCATGTCCGGCAGGTGGTTCAGGCGAGTTGAGCAGGTGGTTCCAACGTGCTTGGCAGGTGCTTCCGGCGTCTCCGGCACATGTTTCTACACATCTGACAGGTGGTTCCGGCATGCCCGAAAGTTGATTCCCGTCTGTCCGGTAGGTGGTTCCAGCCTGCACGGCATGTGGTTCTGGTACGTCTCAGAGGTGGTTGCGCATGCCCAACAGGTGATTCCGGACTGTCCGCCACATGGTTCTGGCACGTCTGAGAGGTGGTTCCGGCATGCCCGGCAGGTCATCCCAGAGAGTCCTCCAAGTGGTTCTGGCATAACACGCAGGTGATTTTGGCGTGTCTGGCAGGTTGTTCCGTTGTGCTTGGCAGGTGGTTCAGGCTTGGCCGGCAGGTGGTTCCAGACTGTCCAGGACGTGTTTCCAGCTTCTCCGGCAGGTGGTTCTGGTACGTCTGAGAGGTGGTTCCGCCATGGCTGGCAGGTGATTCCGGACCGTCCCCCAGGTGGTTCTGGCATAGCCAGCAGTTCATATTGGCCTGTCCGGCAGGTGGTTCCAGCGAGTCGAACAGGTGGCTCCGGCGTGCTCGGCAGGTGGTTCCGGTCTGTCCGGTAGGTGATTCCGGCGTGTCCGGCACGTGCTTCCGGCACGTCTGAGAGGTGGTTCTGGCATGCGCGACAGGTGATTTCGGAGTGTCCGCCAGGTGCTTCTGGCGTACCCGGCAGGTGATTTTGGCGTGTCCGGCAGCTGTTTCTGGCGAGTCGAGCAGGTGGCTCCGGCATGCTCGGCAGGTGCTTCCGGCGTCTCCGGCACGTGGTTCTGGTGTGTCTGAGAGCTGGTTCCGGCATGTCCGGCAGATGATTCCGGAGTGTCCGCCAAGTGGTTCTGGCATACCCGGCTGGTGATTTGGGCATGTCAGGTAGGTGGTTCCGGCGAGTCGAGCAGGTGGCTCCGGCGTGCTCGGCAGGTTGTTCAGACGGGTCTGGCAGGTGTTTTCCGTCTGTTCGGGGTGTGGTTCCAGCATCTCATGCACATGGTTCTGGCACGTCTGAGATGTGGTTGCGGCCGGCCCGACAGGTGTTTCCACAGTGTCCGCCAAGTGGTACTGGCGTAGTTGGCAGGTGATTTTGGCATGACCGGCAGGTGGTTCCAGCAAGCCCGGCAGGTGATTCCGAAGTGTTCCCCAACTGGTTGTGGCGTAGCCGGCAGGTGATTTTTGCGTGTCCGGCAGGCGGTTCTGGCGAGTCGAGCAGGTGGTTCCGGCGTGCTCGGCAGGTGCTTCCGGGGTCATTGGCACGTGGTTCTGGCATATCTGAGAGGTGGTTCCGGCATGCCCGGCAGGTGATTCCGGAGTGTTCGCCAAGTGTTTCCGGCGTAGCCGGCAGGTGATTTTGCATGTCCAGCGGTCGTTCCGGCGGGTCGAGCCGGTGGTTCCGGCGTGTCCGGCAGGTGGTTCCGGTCTGTCCGGCAGGTCGTTCTGTGGTGTCCGGCACGAGGTTCAGTCTGAGAGGCTGTGCCGGCATGCCCCTCACGTGATTCCGGCTTGTCCCCGAAGTGGTGCTGGTGTAGCGGGCAGGTGATTTTGGCGTGTCCGGCAGGTGGTTCAGGCGAGTTGAGCAGGTGGTTGCGACGTGCTCGGCAGGTGCTTCCGGCGTCTCCGGCACGTGTTTCTGGCACATCTGTCTGGTGGTTCCGGCATGCCCAAAATTTGATTCCGGTCTGTCCGGTAGGTGGTTCCAGCGTGCACGGCACGTGGTTCTGGTACGTCTCAGAGGTGGTTGCGTATGCCCAACAGGTGATTCCGGACTGTCCGCCACGTGCGTCTGGCACGTCTGAGAGGTGGTTCCAACATGCCCGGCAGGTCATTTCGAGAGTCGTCCAAGTGGTTCTGGCGTAGCCCGCAGGTGATTGTGGCGTGTCCGGCAGGTGGTTCCGCCGTGCTCGGCAGGTGGTTCAGGCATGGCCGTCACGTGGTTCCAGTCTGTCCAGGACGTGTTTCCAGCTTCTCCGGCAGGTGGTTCTGGTACGTCTGAGAGGTGGTTCCGCCATGGCTGGCAGGTGATCCCGGACTGTCCCCCAGGTGGTTTTGGCATAGCCAGCAGTTGATATTGGCCTGTCCGGCAGGTGGTTCCAGCGAGTCGAACAGGTGGCTCCGGCGTTCTTGGCAGGTGGTTCCGGTCTGTCCGGTAGGTGTTTCCGGCGTGTCTGGCACGTGCTTCCGGCACGTCTGAGAGGTGGTTCCGGCCTGCGCGGCAGGTGATTCCGTAGTGTCCGCCAGGTGGTTCTGGCATACCCGGCAGGGGATTTGGGCGTGTCCGGCAGGTGTTTCTGGCGAGTCGAGCAGGTGGCTCCGGCATGCTCGGCAGGTGCTTCCGGCGTCTCCGGCACTTGGTTCCGGTGTGTCTGAGAGCTGGTTCCGGCATGTCCGGCAGATGATTCCGGAGTGTCCGCCAAGTGGTTCTGGCATACCCAGCAGGTGATTTTGGCGTGTCAGGGAGGTGGTACCGGTGAGTCGAGCAGGTGGTTCCGGCGTGCTCAGCAGGTGGTTCAGGCAGTTCTGGCAGGTGGTATCCGTCTGTTCGGGGTGTGGTTCCAGCATCTCATGAACACGTTTCTGGCACGTCTGAGATGTGGTTCCTGCCGGCCCGACAGGTGTTTCCGCAGTGTCCGCCAAGCGGTTCTGGCGTAGTTGGCAGGTGACTTTGGCATGACTGGCAGGTGGTTCCAGCAAGCCTGGCAGGTGATTCCAAAGTGTTCACCAACTGGTTGTGGCGTAGCCGGCAGGTGATTTTTGCGTGATCGGCAGGTGGTTCTGGCGAGTCGAGCAGGTGGTTCCGGCGTGCTCGGCTGGTGCTTCCGGGGTCATTGGCACGGGGTTCTGGCATGTCTGAGAGGTGGTTCCTGCATGCCCGGCAAGTGATTCCGGAGTGTTCGCCAAGTGGTTCTGGCATAGTCGGCAGGTGATTTTGGCATGTCCGGCAGGTGGTTCAGGCGAGTTGAGCAGGTGGTTCCAACGTGCTTGGCAGGTGCTTCCGGCGTCTCCGGCACATGTTTCTACACATCTGACAGGTGGTTCCGGCATGCCCGAAAGTTGATTCCCGTCTGTCCGGTAGGTGGTTCCAGCCTGCACGGCATGTGGTTCTGGTACGTCTCAGAGGTGGTTGCGCATGCCCAACAGGTGATTCCGGACTGTCCGCCACATGGTTCTGGCACGTCTGAGAGGTGGTTCCGGCATGCCCGGCAGGTCATCCCAGAGAGTCCTCCAAGTGGTTCTGGCATAACACGCAGGTGATTTTGGCGTGTCTGGCAGGTTGTTCCGTTGTGCTTGGCAGGTGGTTCAGGCTTGGCCGGCAGGTGGTTCCAGACTGTCCAGGACGTGTTTCCAGCTTCTCCGGCAGTTGGTTCTGGTACGTCTGAGAGGTGGTTCCACCATGGCTGGCAGGTGATTCCGGACCGTCCCCCAGGTGGTTCTGGCATAGCCAGCAGTTAATATTGGCCTGTCCGGCGGGTGGTTCCAACGAGTCGAACAGGTGGCTCCGGCGTGCTCGGCAGGTGGTTCCGGTCTGTCCGGTAGGTGATTCCGGCGTGTCCGGCACGTGCTTCCGGCACGTCTGAGAGGTGGTTCCGGCATGCGCGACAGGTGATTTCGGAGTGTCCGCCAGGTGCTTCTGGCGTACCCGGCAGGTGATTTTGGCGTGTCAGGTAGGTGGTACCGGCGAGTCGAGCAGGTGGCTCCGGCGTGCTCGGCAGGTTGTTCAGACGGGTCTGGCAGGTGTTTTCCGTCTGTTCGGGGTGTGGTTCCAGCATCTCATGCACATGGTTCTGGCACGTCTGAGATGTGGTTGCGGCCGGCCCGACAGGTGTTTCCACAGTGTCCGCCAAGTGGTACTGGCGTAGTTGGCAGGTGATTTTGGCATGACCGGCAGGTGGTTCCAGCAAGCCCGGCAGGTGATTCCGAAGTGTTCCCCAACTGGTTGTGGCGTAGCCGGCAGGTGATTTTTGCGTGTCCGGCAGGTGGTTCTGGCGAGTCGAGCAGGTGGTTCCAGCGTGCTCGGCAGGTGCTTCCGGGGTCATTGGCACATGGTTCTGGCATATCTGAGAGGTGGTTCCGGCATGCCCGGCAGGTGATTCCGGACTGTCCGCCACGTGCGTCTGGCACGTCTGAGAGGTGGTTCCAACATGCCCGGCAGGTCATTTCGAGAGTCGTCCAAGTGGTTCTGGCGTAGCCCGCAGGTGATTGTGGCGTGTCCGGCAGGTGGTTCCGCCGTGCTCGGCAGGTGGTTCAGGCATGGCCGTCACGTGGTTCCAGTCTGTCCAGGACGTGTTTCCAGCTTCTCCGGCAGGTGGTTCTGGTACGTCTGAGAGGTGGTTCCGCCATGGCTGGCAGGTGATCCCGGACTGTCCCCCAGGTGGTTCTGGCATAGCCAGCAGTTGATATTGGCCTGTGCGGCAGGTGGTTCCAGCGAGTCGAACAGGTGGCTCCGGCGTTCTTGGCAGGTGGTTCCGGTCTGTCCGGTAGGTATTTCCGGCGTGTCTGGCACGTGCTTCCGGCACGACTGAGAGGTGGTTCCGGCATGCGCGGCAGGTGATTCCGTAGTGTCCGGCAGGTGGTTCTGGCATACCCGGCAGGTGATTTTGGCGTGTCCGGCAGGTGTTTCTGGCGAGTCGAGCAGGTGGCTCCGGCATGCTCGGCAGGTGCTTCCGGCGTCTCCGGCACTTGGTTCCGGTGTGTCTGAGAGCTGGTTCCGGCATGTCCGGCAGATGATTCCGGAGTGTCCGCCAAGTGGTTCTGGCATACCCAGCAGGTGATTTTGGCGTGTCAGGGAGGTGGTACCGGTGAGTCGAGCAGGTGGTTCCGGCGTGCTCAGCAGGTGATCAGGCGGTTCAGGCACGTGGTATCCGTCTGTTCGGGGTGTGTTTCCAGCATCTCATGAACACGTTTCTGGCACGTCTGAGATGTGGTTCCGGCCGGCCCGACAGGTGTTTCCGCAGTGTCCGCCAAGCGGTTCTGGCGTCGTTGGCAGGTGATTTTGGCATGACCGGCAGGTGGTTCCAGCAAGCCTGGCAGGTGATTCCAAAGTGTTCACCAACTGGTTGTGGCGTAGCCGGCCGGTGATTTTTGTGTGATCGGCAGGTGGTTCTGGCGAGTCGAGCAGGTGGTTCTGGTGTGCTCGGCTGGTGCTTCCGGGGTCATTGGCACGGGGTTCTGGCATGTCTGAGAGGTGGTTCCGGCATGCCCGAAAGGTGATTCCGGTCTGTCCGGTAGGTGGTTCCAGCCTCCACGGCATGTGGTTCTGCTACGTCTCAGAGGTGGTTGCGCATGCCCAACAGGTGATTCCGGACTGTCCGCCACATGATCCTGGCACGTCTGAGAGGTGGTTCCGGCATGCCCGGCAGGTCATCGCAGAGAGTCCTCCAAGTGGTTCTGGCATAACACGCAGGTGATTTGGGCGTGTCTGGCAGGTTGTTCCGTTGTGCTTGGCAGGTGGTTCAGGCTTGGCCGGCAGGTGGTTCCAGACTGTCCAGGACGTGTTTCCAGCTTCTCCGGCAGGTGGTTCTGGTACGTCTGAGAGGTGGTTCCGTCATGACTGGCAGGTGATTCTGGACCGTCCCCCAGGTGGTTCTGTCATAGCCAGCAGTTGATATTGGCCTGTCCGGCAGGTGGTTCCAGCGAGTCGAACAGGTGGCTCCGGCGTGCTCGGCAGGTGGTTCCGGTCTGTCCGGTAGGTGATTCTGGCGTGTCCGGCACGTGCTTCCAGCACGTCTGAGAGGTGGATCCGGCATGCGCGGCAGGTGATTCCGTAGTGTCCGCCAGGTGGTTCTGGCATACCCGGCAGGGGATTTGGGCGTGTCCGGCAGGTGTTTCTGGCGAGTCGAGCAGGTGGCTCCGGCATGCTCGGCAGGTGCTTCCGGCGTCTCCGGCACTTGGTTCTGGTGTGTCTGACAGCTGGTTCCGGCATGTCCGGCAGATGATTCCGGAGTGTCCGCCAAGTGGTTCTGGCATACCCGGCTGGTGATTTTGGCATGTCAGGTAGGTGGTTCCGGCGAGTCGAGCAGGTGGCTCCGGCGTGCTCGGCAGGTTGTTCAGACGGGTCTGGCAGGTGTTTACCGTCTGTTCGGGGTGTGGTTCCAGCATCTCATGCACATGGTTCTGGCACGTCTGAGATGTGGTTGCGGCCGGCCCGACAGGTGTTTCCACAGTGTCCGCCAAGTGGTACTGGCGTAGTTGGCAGGTGATTTTGGCATGACCGGCAGGTGGTTCCAGCAAGCCCGGCAGGTGATTCCGAAGTGTTCCCCAACTGGTTGTGGCGTAGCCGGCAGGTGATTTTTGCGTGTCCGGCAGGCGGTTCTGGCGAGTCGAGCAGGTGGTTCCGGCGTGCTCGGCAGGTGCTTCCGGGGTCATTGGCACGTGGTTCTGGCATATCTGAGAGGTGGTTCCGGCATGCCCGGCAGGTGATTCCGGAGTGTTCGCCAAGTGTTTCCGGCGTAGCCGGCAGGTGATTTTGCATGTCCATCGGTCGTTCCGGCGGGTCGAGCCGGTCGTTCCGGCGTGTCCGGCAAGTGGTTCCGGTCTGTCCGGCAGGTGGTTCTGTGGTGTCCGGCACGAGGTTCAGTCTGAGAGGCTGTGCCGGCATGCCCCTCACGTGATTCCGGCTTGTCCCCGAAGTGGTGCTGGTGTAGCGGGCAGGTGATTTTGGCGTGTCCGGCAGGTGGTTCAGGCGAGTTGAGCAGGTGGTTGCGACGTGCTCGGCAGGTGCTTCCGGCGTTTCCGGCACGTGTTTCTGGCACATCTGACTGGTGGTTCCGGCATTCCCAAAATTTGATTCCGGTCTCTCTGGTAGGTGGTTCCGGCGTGCACGGCACGTGGTTCTGGTACGTCTCAGAGGTGGTTGCGTATGCCCAACAGGTGATTCCGGACTGTCCCCCACGTGCTTCTGGCACGTCTGAGAGGTGGTTCCAACATGCCCGGCAGGTCATTTCGGAGAGTCGTCCATGTGGTTCTGGCGTAGCCCGCAGGTGATTTTGGCGTGTCCGGCAGGTGGTTCCGCCGTGCTCGGCAGGTGGTTCAGGCATGGCCGTCACGTGGTTCCAGTCTGTCCAGGACGTGTTTCCAGCTTCTCCGGCAGGTGGTTCTGGTACGTCTGAGAGGTGGTTCCGCCATGGCTGGCAGGTGATCCCGGACTGTCCCCCAGTTGGTTCTGGCATAGCCAGCAGTTGATATTGGCCTGTCCGGCAGGTGGCTCCAGCGAGTCGAACAGGTGGCTCCGGCGTTCTTGGCAGGTGGTTCCGGTCTGTCCGGTAGGTGTTTCCGGCGTGTCTGGCACGTGCTTCCGGCACGTCTGAGAGGTGGTTCCGGCATGCGCGGCAGGTGATTCCGTAGTGTCCGCCAGGTGGTTCCGGCGTACCCAGCAGGTGATTTTGGCGTGTCCGGCAGGTGTTTCTGGCGAGTCGAGCAGGTGGCTCCGGCATGCTCGGCAGGTGCTTCCGGCGTCTCCGGCACTTGGTTCCGGTGTGTCTGAGAGCTGGTTCCGGCATGTCTGGCAGATGATTCCGGAGTGTCCGCCACGTGGTTCTGGCATACCCGGCTGGTGGTTTGGGCATGTCAGGTAGGTGGTTCCGGCGAGTCGAGCAGGTGGCTCCGGCGTGCTCGGCAGGTTGTTCAGCCAGGTCTGGCAGGTGTTTTCCGTCTGTTCGTGGTGTGGTTCCAGCATGTCATGCACATGGTTCTGGCACGTCTGAGATGTGGTCCCGGCCGGCCCGACAGGTGTTTCCACAGTGTCTGCCAAGTGGTACTGGCGTAGTTGGCAGGTGATTTTGGCATGACCGGCAGGTGGATCCGGCAAGCCCGGCAGGTGATTCCGAAGTGTTCCCCAACTGGTTGTGGCGTAGCCGGCAGGTGATTTTGCATGTCCAGCGGTCGTTCTGGCGGGTCGAGCCGGTGGTTCCGGCGTGTCCGGCAGGTGGTTCCGGTCTGTCCGGCAGGTGGTTCTGTCGTGCCCGGCACGAGGTTCAGTCTGAGAGGCTGTGCCGGCATGCCCCTCACGTGATTCCGGCTTGTCCCCGAAGTGGTGCTGGTGTAGCGGGCAGGTGATTTTGGCGTGTCCGGCAGGTGGTTCAGGCGAGTTGAGCAGGTGGTTGCGACGTGCTCGGCAGGTGCTTCCGGCGTCTCCGGCACGTGTTTCTGGCACATCTGACTGGTGGTTCCGGCATGCCCAAAAGTTGATTCCAGTCTGTCCAGTAGGTGGTTCCGGCGTGCACGGCACGTGGTTCTGGTACGTGTCAGAGGTGGTTGCGTATGCCCAACAGGTGATTCCGGACTGTCCGCCACGTGCGTCTGGCACGTCTGAGAGGTGGTTCCAACATGCCCGGCAGGTCATTTCGGAGAGTCGTCCAAGTGGTTCTGGCGTAGCCCGCAGGTGATTTTGGCGTGTCTGGCAGGTTGTTCCGTTGTGCTTGGCAGGTGGTTCAGGCTTGGCCGGCAGGTGGTTCCAGACTGTCCAGGACGTGTTTCCAGCTTCTCCGGCAGTTGGTTCTGGTACGTCTGAGAGGTGGTTCCGCCATGGCTGGCAGGTGATTCCGGACCGTCCCCCAGGTGGTTCTGGCATAGCCAGCAGTTGATATTGGCCTGTCCGGCAGGTGGTTCCAGCGAGTCGAACAGGTGGCTGTGGCGTTCTTGGCAGGTGGTTCCGGTCTGTCCGGTAGGTGTTTCCGGCGTGTCTGGCACGTGCTTCCGGCACGTCTGAGAGGTGGTTCCGGCATGCGCGACAGGTGATTTCGGAGTGTCCGCCAGGTGGTTCTGGCGTACCCGGAAGGTGATTTTTGCGTTATCGGCAGGTGGTTCTGGCGAGTCGAGCAGGTGGTTCCGGCGTGCTCGGCTGGTGCTTCCGGGGTCATTGGCACGGGGTTCTGGCATGTCTGAGAGGTGGTTCCTGCATGCCCGGCAAGTGATTCCGGAGTGTTCGCCAAGTGGTTCTGGCATAGTCGGCAGGTGATTTTGGCATGTCCGGCAGGTGGTTCAGGCGAGTTGAGCAGGTGGTTCCAACGTGCTTGGCAGGTGCTTCCGGCATCTCCGTCACGTGTTTCTGGCACATCTGACAGGTGGTTCCGGCATGCCCGAAAGGTGACTCCGGTCTGTCCGGTAGGTGGTTCCAGCCTGCACGGCATGTGGTTCTGGTACGTCTCAGAGGTGGTTGCGCATGCCCAACAGGTGATTCCGGACTGTCCGCCACATGGTTCTGGCACGTCTGAGAGGTGGTTCCGGCATGCCCGGCAGGTCATCCCGGAGAGTCCTCCAAGTGGTTCTGGCATAACACGCAGGTGATTTTGGCGTGTCTGGCAGGTTGTTCCGTTGTGCTTGGCAGGTGGTTCAGGCTTGGCCGGCAGGTGGTTCCAGACTGTCCAGGACGTGCTTCCAGCTTCTCCGGCAGTTGGTTCTGGTACGTCTGAGAGGTGGTTCCACCATGGCTGGCAGGTGATTCCGGACCGTCCCCCAGGTGGTTCTGGCATAGCCAGCACTTAATATTGGCCTGTCCGGCGGGTGGTTCCAGCAAGTCGAACAGGTGGCTCCGGCGTGCTCGGCAGGTGGTTCCGGTCTGTCCGGTAGGTGATTCCGGCGTGTCCGGCACGTGCTTCCGGCACGTCTGAGACGTGGTTCCAGCATGCGCGACAGGTGATTTCGGAGTGTCCGCCAGGTGGTTCTGGCGTACCCGGCAGGTGATTTTGGCGTGTCCGGCAGGTGTTTCTGGCGAGTCGAGCAGGTGGTTCCGGCGTGCTCAGCAGATGGTTCCGGCGGTTCTGGCAGGTGGTTTCTGGCATATCTGAGAGGTGGTTCCGGCATGCCCGGCAGGTGATTCCGGAGTGTCCGCCAAGTGGTTCTGGCATACCCGCAGGTGATTTTGGCGTGTCAGGTAGGTGGTACCGGTGAGTCGAGCAGGTGGTTCCGGCGTGCTCAGCAGGTGGTTCACGCGGTTCTGGCAGGTGGTATCCGTCTGTTCTGGGTGTGGTTCCAGCATCTCATGAACACGTTTCTGGCACGTCTGAGATGTGGTTCCAGCCGGCCCGACAGGTGTTTCCGCAGTGTCCGCCAAGCGGTTCTGGCGTAGTTGGCAGGTGACTTTGGCATGACTGGCAGGTGGTTCCAGCAAGCCTGGCAGGTGATTCCAAAGTGTTCACCAACTGGTTGTGGCGTAGCCGGCTGGTGATTTTTGCGTGATCGGCACGTGGTTCTGGCGAGTCGAGTAAGTGGTTCCGGCGTGCTCGTCTGGTGCTTCCGGGGTCACTGGCACGGGGTTCTGGCATGTCTGAGAGGTGGTTCCTGCATGCCCGGCAAGTGATTCCGGAGTGTTCGCCAAGTGGTTCTGGCATAGTCGGCAGGTGATTTTGCGACGAAGCAAGAGCATGTCCGGCAGGTGGTTCAGGCGAGTTGAGCAGGTGGTTCCAACGTGCTTGGCAGGTGCTTCCGGCGTCTCCGGCACGTGTTTCTGGCACATCTGACAGGTGGTTCCGGCATGCCCGAAAGGTGATTCCCGTCTGTCCGGTAGGTGGTTCCAGCCTGCACGGCATGTGGTTCTGGTACGTCTCAGAGGTGGTTGCGCATGCCCAACAGGTGATTCCGGACTGTCCGCCACATGGTTCTGGCACGTCTGAG
>NW_027227848.1:0-25596 GCF_037783145.1 Equus przewalskii | reverse complement strand
GTGTAACGCATTTTCTTTGCAGGCCTGATCTGGCTGAAGTAGGACTTCTGCTCTGGGTGTGCTACTTTGCCCTAGAGCTGAAAGGCACAACGTGCAGGCTTCTTTCCAAAGGACGAGTTGGGCCCCACAACATCTTGCTTCCAGCTCTTTGGGAAGCTAAGAAACAACTCGCTCTGCACAGTGCTCTTACAGCCTACCGGGAACATCTCTTCCAAAGGCCTGTGAAACGCAGTTTCTTTGCAGGCCTGATCTGGCTGAAGTAGGACTTCTGCTCTGGGTGTGCTACTTTGCCCTAGAGCTGAAAGGCACAACGTGCAGGCTTCTTTCCAAAGGGCGAGTTGGGCCCCACAGCATCTTGCTTCCAGCTCTTTGGGAAGCTAAGAAACAACTCGCTCTGCACAGTGCTCTTACAGCCTACCGGGAACATCTCTTCCAAAGGCCTGTGAAACGCAGTTTCTTTGCAGGCCTGATCTGGCTGAAGTAGGACTTCTGCTCTGGGTGTGCTACTTTGCCCTAGAGCTGAAAAGCACAACGTGCAGGCTTCTTTCCAAAGGGCGAGTTGGGCCCCACAGCATCTTGCTTCCAGCTCTTTGGGAAGCTAAGAAACAACTCGCTCTGCACAGTGCTCTTACAGCCTACCGGGAACATCCCTTCCAAAGGCCTGTGAAACGCAGTTGCTTTGCAGGCCTGATCTTGCTGAAGTAGGACTTCTGCTCTGGGTGTGCTACATTGCCCTAGAGCTGAAAGGCACAACGTGCAGGCTTCTTTCCAAAGGGCGAGTTGGGCCCCACAGCATCTTGCTTCCAGCTCTTTGGGAAGCTAAGAAACAACTCGCTCTGCACAGTGCTCTTACAGCCTACCAGGAACATCTCTTCCAAAGGCCTGTGAAACGCAGTTTCTTTGCAGGCCTGATCTGGCTGAAGTAGGACTTCTGCTCTGGGTGTGCTACATTGCCCTAGAGCTGAAAAGCACAACGTGCAGGCTTCTTTCCAAAGGGCGAGTTGGGCCCCACAGCATCTTGCTTCCAGCTCTTTGGGAAGCTAAGAAACAACTCGCTCTGCACAGTGCTCTTACAGCCTACCAGGAACATCTCTTCCAAAGGCCTGTGAAACGCAGTTTCTTTGCAGGCCTGATCTGGCTGAAGTAGGACTTCTGCTCTGGGTGTGCTACATTGCCCTAGAGCTGAAAGGCACAACGTGCAGGCTTCTTTCCAAAGGGCGAGTTGGGCCCCACAGCATCTTGCTTCCAGCTCTTTGGGAAGCTAAGAAACAACTCGCTCTGCACAGTGCTCTTACAGCCTACCGGCAACATCTCTTCCAAAGGCCTGTGAAACGCAGTTTCTTGCAGGCCTGATCTGGCTGAAGTAGGACTTCTGCTCTGGGTGTGCTACTTTGCCCTAGAGCTGAAAGGCACAACGTGCAGGCTTCTTTCCAAAGGGCGAGTTGGGCCCCACAACATCTTGCTTCCAGCTCTTTGGGAAGCTAAGAAACAACTCGCTCTGCACAGTGCTCTTACAGCCTACCGGGAACATCTCTTCCAAAGGCCTGTGAAACACAGTTTCTTTGCAGGCCTGATCTGGCTGAAGTAGGACTTCTGCTCTGGGTGTGCTACTTTGCCCTAGAGCTGAAAGGCACAACGTGCAGGCTTCTTTCCAAAGGGCGAGTTGGGCCCCACAGCATCTTGCTTCCAGCTCTTTGGGAAGCTAAGAAACAACTCGCTCTGCACAGTGCTCTTACAGCCTACCGCGAACATCTCTTCCAAAGGCCTGTGAAACGCAGTTTCTTTGCAGGCCTGATCTGGCTGAAGTAGGACTTCTGCTCTGGGTGTGCTACTTTGCCCTAGAGCTGAAAGGCACAACGTGCAGGCTTCTTTCCAAAGGGCGAGTTGGGCCCCACAGCATCTTGCTTCCAGCTCTTTGGGAAGCTAAGAAACAACTCGCTCTGCACAGTGCTCTTACAGCCTACCGGGAACATCTCTTCCAAAGGCCTGTGAAACGCAGCTGCTTTGCAGGGCTGATCTGGCTGAAGTAGGACTTCTGTTCTGGGTGTGCTACATTGCCCTACAGCTGAAAGGCACAACGTGCAGGCTTCTTTCCAAACGGCGAGTTGGGCCCCACAGCATCTTGCTTCCAGCTCTTTGGGAAGCTAAGAAACAACTCGCTCTGCACAGTGCTCTTACAGCCTACCGGGAACATCTCTTCCAAAGGCCTGTGAAACGCAGTTTCTTTGCAGGCCTGATCTGGCTGAAGTAGGACTTCTGCTCTGGGTGTGCTACTTTGCCCTAGAGCTGAAAGGCACAACGTGCAGGCTTCTTTCCAAAGGGCGAGTTGGGCCCAACAGCATCTTGCTTCCAGCTCTTTGGGAAGCTAAGAAACAACTCGCTCAGCACAGTGCTCTTACAGCCTACCGGGAACATCTCTTCCAAAGGCCTGTGTAACGCAGTTTCTTTGCAGGCCTGATCTGGCTGAAGTAGGACTTCTGCTCTGGGTGTGCTACTTTGCCCTAGAGCTGAAAGGCACAACGTGCAGGCTTGATTCCAAAGGACGAGTTGGGCCCCACAACATCTTGCTTCCAGCTCTTTGGGATGCTAAGAAACAACTCGCTCTGCACAGTGCTCTTACAGCCTACCGGGAACATCTCTTCCAAAGGCCTGTGAAACGCAGTTTCTTTGCAGGCCTGATCTGGCTGAAGTAGGACTTCTGCTCTGGGTGTGCTACTTTGCCATAGAGCTGAAAGGCACAACGTGCAGGCTTCTTTCCAAAGGGCGAGTTGGGCCCCCAGCATCTTGCTTCCAGCTCTTTGGGAAGCTAAGAAACAACTCGCTCTGCACAGTGCTCTTACAGCCTACCGGGAACATCTCTTCCAAAGGCCTGTGAAACGCAGTTTCTTTGCAGGCCTGATCTGGCTGAAGTAGGACTTCTGCTCTGGGTGTGCTACTTTGCCCTAGAGCTGAAAGGCACAACGTGCAGGATTCTTTCCAAAGGGCGAGTTGGGCCCCACAGCATCTTGCTTCCAGCTCTTTGGGAAGCTAAGAAACAACTCGCTCTGCACAGTGCTCCTACAGCCTAGTGGGAACATCTCTTCCAAAGGCCTGTGAAACGCAGTTTCTTTGCAGGCCTGATCTGGCTGAAGTAGGACTTCTGCTCTGGGTGTGCTACTTTGCCCTAGAGCTGAAAGGCACAACGTGCAGGCTTCTTTCCCAAGGGCGAGTTGGGCCCCACAGCATCTTGCTTCCAGCTCTTTGAGAAGCTAAGTAACAACTCGCTGTGCACAGTGCTCTTACAGCCTACCGGGAACATCTCTTCCAAAGGCCTGTGAAACGCAGTTTCTTTGCAGGCCTGATCTGGCTGAAGTAGGACTTCTGCTCTGGGTGTGCTACATTGCCCTAGAGCTGAAAGGCACAACGTGCAGGCTTCTTTCCAAAGGGCGAGTTGGGCCCCACAGCATCTTGCTTCCAGCTCTTTGGGAAGCTAAGAAACAACTCGCTCTGCACAGTGCTCTTACAGCCTACCGGCAACATCTCTTCCAAAGGCCTGTGAAACGCAGTCTCTTGCAGGCCTGATCTGTCTGAAGTAGGACTTCTGCTCTGGGTGTGCTACTTTGCCCTAGAGCTGAAAGGCACAACGTGCAGGCTTGTTTCCAAAGGGCAATTTGGGCCCCACAACATCTTGCTTCCAGCTCTTTGGGATGCTAAGAAACAACTCGCTCTGCACAGTGCTCTTACAGCCTACCGGGAACATCTTTTCCAAAGGCCTGTGAAACGCAGATTCTTTGCAGGCCTGATCTGGCTGAAGTAGGACTTCTGCTCTGGGTGTGCTACATTGACCTAGAGCTGAAAGGCACAACGTGCAGGCTTCTTTCCAAAGGGCGAGTTGGGCCCCACAGCATCTTGCTTTCACCTCTTTGGGAAGCTAAGAAACAACTCGCTCTGCACAGTGCTCTTACAGCCTACCGCGAACATCTCTTCCAAAGGCCTGTGAAACGCAGTTTCTTTGCAGGCCTGATCTGGCTGAAGTAGGACTTCTGCTCTGGGTGTGCTACTTTGCCCTAGAGCTGAAAGGCACAACGTGCAGGCTTCTTTCCAAAGGGCGAGTTGGGCCCCACAGCATCTTGCTTCCAGCTCTTTGGGAAGCTAAGAAACAACTCGCTCTGCACAGTGCTCTTACAGCCTACCGGGAAAATCTCTTCCAAAGGCCTGTGAAACGCAGCTGCTTTGCAGGGCTTATCTGGCTGAAGTAGGACTTCTGTTCTGGGTGTGCTACATTGCCCTACAGCTGAAAGGCACAACGTGCAGGCTTCTTTCCAAAGGGCGAGTTGGGCCCCACAGCATCTTGCTTTCAGCTCTTTGGGAAGCTAAGAAACAACTCGCTCTGCACAGTGCTCTTACAGCCTACCGGGAACATCTCTTCCAAAGGCCTGTGAAACGCAGTTTCTTTGCAGGCCTGATCTGGCTGAAGTAGGACTTCTGCTCTGGGTGTGCTACTTTGCCCTAGAGCTGAAAGGCACAACGTGCAGGCTTCTTTCCAAAGGGCGAGTTGGGCCCAACAGCATCTTGCTTCCAGCTCTTTGGGAAGCTAAGAAACAACTCGCTCAGCACAGTGCTCTTACAGCCTACCGGGAACATCTCTTCCAAAGGCCTGTGTAACGCATTTTCTTTGCAGGCCTGATCTGGCTGAAGTAGGACTTCTGCTCTGGGTGTGCTACTTTGCCCTAGAGCTGAAAGGCACAACGTGCAGTCTTGATTCCAAAGGACGAGTTGGGCCCCACAACATCTTGCTTCCAGCTCTTTGGGATGCTAAGAAACAACTCGCTCTGCACAGTGCTCTTACAGCCTACCGGGAACATCTCTTCCAAAGGCCTGTGAAACGCAGTTTCTTTGCAGGCCTGATCTGGCTGAAGTAGGACTTCTGCTCTGGGTGTGCTACTTTGCCCTAGAGCTGAAAGGCACAACGTGCAGGCTTCTTTCCAAAGGGCGAGTTGGGCCCCACAGCATCTTGCTTCCAGCTCTTTGGGAAGCTAAGAAACAACTCGCTCTGCACAGTGCTCTTACAGCCTACCGGGAACATCTCTTCCAAAGGCCTGTGAAACGCAGTTTCTTTGCAGGCCTGATCTGGCTGAAGTAGGACTTCTGCTCTGGGTGTGCTACTTTGCCCTAGAGCTGAAAGGCACAACGTGCAGGATTCTTTCCAAAGGGCGAGTTGGGCCCCACAGCATCTTGCTTCCAGCTCTTTGGGAAGCTAAGAAACAACTCGCTCTGCACAGTGCTCCTACAGCCTAGTGGGAACATCTCTTCCAAAGGCCTGTGAAACGCAGTTTCTTTGCAGGCCTGATCTGGCTGAAGTAGGACTTCTGCTCTGGGTGTGCTACTTTGCCCTAGAGCTGAAAGGCACAACGTGCAGGCTTCTTTCCCAAGGGCGAGTTGGGCCCCACAGCATCTTGCTTCCAGCTCTTTGAGAAGCTAAGTAACAACTCGCTGTGCACAGTGCTCTTACAGCCTACCGGGAACATCTCTTCCAAAGGCCTGTGAAACGCAGTTTCTTTGCAGGCCTGATCTGGCTGAAGTAGGACTTCTGCTCTGGGTGTGCTACTTTGCCCTAGAGCTGAAAGGCACAACGTGCAGGCTTCTTTCCAAAGGGCGAGTTGGGCCCCACAGCATCTTGCTTCCAGCTCTTTGGGAAGCTAAGAAACAACTCGCTCTGCACAGTGCTCTTACAGCCTACCGGGAACATCTCTTCCAAAGGCCTGTGAAACGCAGCTGCTTTGCAGGCCTGATCTGGCTGAAGTAGGACTTCTGCTCTGGGTGTGCTACTTTGCCCTAGAGCTGAAAGGCACAACGTGCAGGCTTCTTTCCAAAGGGCGAGTTGGGCCCCACAGCATCTTGCTTCCAGCTCTTTGGGAAGCTAAGAAACAACTCGCTCTGCACAGTGCTCTTACAGCCTACCGGGAACATCTCTTCCAAAGGCCTATGAAACGCAGTTTCTTTGCAGGCCTGATCTGGCTGAAGTAGGACTTCTGCTCTGGGTGTGCTACATTGACCTAGAGCTGAAAGGCACAACGTGCAGGCTTCTTTCCAAAGGGCGAGTTGGGCCCCACAGCATCTTGCTTTCACCTCTTTGGGAAGCTAAGAAACAACTCGCTCTGCACAGTGCTCTTACAGCCTACCGCGAACATCTCTTCCAAAGGCCTGTGAAACGCAGTTTCTTTGCAGGCCTGATCTGGCTGAAGTAGGACTTCTGCTCTGGGTGTGCTACTTTGCCCTAGAGCTGAAAGGCACAACGTGCAGGCTTCTTTCCAAAGGGCGAGTTGGGCCCCACAGCATCTTGCTTCCAGCTCTTTGGGAAGCTAAGAAACAACTCGCTCTGCACAGTGCTCTTACAGCCTACCGGGAACATCTCTTCCAAAGGCCTGTGAAACGCAGCTGCTTTGCAGGGCTTATCTGGCTGAAGTAGGACTTCTGTTCTGGGTGTGCTACATTGCCCTACAGCTGAAAGGCACAACGTGCAGGCTTCTTTCCAAAGGGCGAGTTGGGCCCCACAGCATCTTGCTTTCAGCTCTTTGGGAAGCTAAGAAACAACTCGCTCTGCACAGTGCTCTTACAGCCTACCGGGAACATCTCTTCCAAAGGCCTGTGAAACGCAGTTTCTTTGCAGGCCTGATCTGGCTGAAGTAGGACTTCTGCTCTGGGTGTGCTACTTTGCCCTAGAGCTGAAAGGCACAACGTGCAGGCTTCTTTCCAAAGGGCGAGTTGGGCCCAACAGCATCTTGCTTCCAGCTCTTTGGGAAGCTAAGAAACAACTCGCTCAGCACAGTGCTCTTACAGCCTACCGGGAACATCTCTTCCAAAGGCCTGTGTAACGCATTTTCTTTGCAGGCCTGATCTGGCTGAAGTAGGACTTCTGCTCTGGGTGTGCTACTTTGCCCTAGAGCTGAAAGGCACAACGTGCAGTCTTGATTCCAAAGGACGAGTTGGGCCCCACAACATCTTGCTTCCAGCTCTTTGGGATGCTAAGAAACAACTCGCTCTGCACAGTGCTCTTACAGCCTACCGGGAACATCTCTTCCAAAGGCCTGTGAAACGCAGTTTCTTTGCAGGCCTGATCTGGCTGAAGTAGGACTTCTGCTCTGGGTGTGCTACTTTGCCCTAGAGCTGAAAGGCACAACGTGCAGGCTTCTTTCCAAAGGGCGAGTTGGGCCCCACAGCATCTTGCTTCCAGCTCTTTGGGAAGCTAAGAAACAACTCGCTCTGCACAGTGCTCTTACAGCCTACCGGGAACATCTCTTCCAAAGGCCTGTGAAACGCAGTTTCTTTGCAGGCCTGATCTGGCTGAAGTAGGACTTCTGCTCTGGGTGTGCTACTTTGCCCTAGAGCTGAAAGGCACAACGTGCAGGATTCTTTCCAAAGGGAGTGTTGGGCCCCACAGCATCTTGCTTCCAGCTCTTTGGGAAGCTAAGAAACAACTCGCTCTGCACAGTGCTCCTACAGCCTAGTGGGAACATCTCTTCCAAAGGCCTGTGAAACGCAGTTTCTTTGCAGGCCTGATCTGGCTGAAGTAGGACTTCTGCTCTGGGTGTGCTACTTTGCCCTAGAGCTGAAAGGCACAACGTGCAGGCTTCTTTCCCAAGGGCGAGTTGGGCCCCACAGCATCTTGCTTCCAGCTCTTTGAGAAGCTAAGTAACAACTCGCTGTGCACAGTGCTCTTACAGCCTACCGGGAACATCTCTTCCAAAGGCCTGTGAAACGCAGTTTCTTTGCAGGCCTGATCTGGCTGAAGTAGGACTTCTGCTCTGGGTGTGCTACTTTGCCCTAGAGCTGAAAGGCACAACGTGCAGGCTTCTTTCCAAAGGGCGAGTTGGGCCCCACAGCATCTTGCTTCCAGCTCTTTGGGAAGCTAAGAAACAACTCGCTCTGCACAGTGCTCTTACAGCCTACCGGGAACATCTCTTCCAAAGGCCTGTGAAACGCAGCTGCTTTGCAGGCCTGATCTGGCTGAAGTAGGACTTCTGCTCTGGGTGTGCTACATTGCCCTAGAGCTGAAAGGCACAACGTGCAGGCTTCTTTCCAAAGGGCGAGTTGGGCCCCACAGCATCTTGCTTCCAGCTCTTTGGGAAGCTAAGAAACAACTCGCTCTGCACAGTGCTCTTACAGCCTACCGGGAACATCTCTTCCAAAGGCCTGTGAAACGCAGTTTCTTTGCAGGCCTGATCTGGCTGAAGTAGGACTTCTGCTCTGGGTGTGCTACTTTGCCCTAGAGCTGAAAGGCACAACGTGCAGGCTTCTTTCCAAAGGGCGAGTTGGGCCCCACAGCATCTTGCTTCCAGCTCTTTGGGAAGCTAAGAAACAACTCGCTCTGCACAGTGCTCTTACAGCCTACCGGGAACATCTCTTCCAAAGGCCTGTGTAACGCAGTTTCTTTGCAGGCCTGATCTGGCTGAAGTAGGACTTCTGCTCTGGGTGTGCTACTTTGCCCTAGAGCTGAAAGGCACAACGTGCAGGCTTGATTCCAAAGGACGAGTTGGGCCCCACAGCATCTTGCTTCCAGCTCTTTGGGATGCTAAGAAACAACTCGCTCTGCACAGTGCTCTTACAGCCTACCGGGAACATCTCTTCCAAAGGCCTGTGAAACGCAGTTTCTTTGCAGGCCTGATCTGGCTGAAGTAGGACTTCTGCTCTGGGTGTGCTACATTGCCCTAGAGCTGAAAGGCACAACGTGCAGGCTTCTTTCCAAAGGGCGAGTTGGGCCCCACAGCATCTTGCTTCCAGCTCTTTGGGAAGCTAAGAAACAACTCGCTCTGCACAGTGCTCCTACAGCCTAGTGGGAACATGTCTTCCAAAGGCCTGTGAAACGCAGTTTCTTTGCAGGCCTGATCTGGCTGAAGTAGGACTTCTGCTCTGGGTGTGCTACTTTGCCCTAGAGCTGAAAGGCACAACGTGCAGGCTTCTTTCCAAAGGGCGAGTTGGGCCCCACAGCATCTTGCTTCCAGCTCTTTGGGAAGCTAAGAAACAACTCGCTCTGCACAGTGCTCTTACAGCCAACCGGGAACATCTCTTCCAAAGGCCTGTGAAACGCAGTTTCTTTGCAGGCCTGATCTGGCTGAAGTAGGACTTCTGCTCTGGGTGTGCTACTTTGCCCTAGAGCTGAAAGGCACAACGTGCAGGCTTCTTTCCAAAGGGCGAGTTGGGCCCCACAGCATCTTGCTTCCAGCTCTTTGGGAAGCTAAGAAACAACTCGCTCTGCACAGTGCTCTTACAGCCTACCGGGAACAGCTCTTCCAAAGGCCTGTGAAACGCAGTTGCTTTGCAGGCCTGATCTGGCTGAAGTAGGACTTCTGCTCTGGGTGTGCTACATTGCCCTAGAGCTGAAAGGCACAACGTGCAGGCTTCTTTCCAAAGGGCGAGTTGGGCCCCACAGCATCTTGCTTCCAGCTCTTTGGGAAGCTAAGAAACAACTCGCTCTGCACAGTGCTCTTACAGCCTACCGGTAACATCTCTTCCAAAGGCCTGTGAAACGCAGTTTCTTTGCAGGCCTGATCTGGCTGAAGTAGGACTTCTGCTCTGGGTTTGCTACATTGCCCTAGAGCTGAAAGGCACAACGTGCAGGCTTCTTTCCAAAGGGCGAGTTGGGCCCCACAGCATCTTGCTTCCAGCTCTTTGGGAACCTAAGAAACAACTCGCTCTGCACAGTGCTCTTACAGCCTACAGGGAACATCTCTTCCAAAGGCCTGTGAAACGCAGCTGCTTTGCAGGCCTGATCTGGCTGAAGTAGGACTCTGCTCTGGGTGTGCTACATTGCCCTAGAGCTGAAAGGCACAACGTGCAGGCTTCTTTCCAAAGGGCGAGTTGGGCCCCACAGCATCTTGCTTCCAGCTCTTTGGGAAGCTAAGAAACAACTCGCTCTGAACAGTGCTCTTACAGCCTACCGGGAACATCTCTTCCAAAGGCCTGTGAAACGCAGGTGCTTTGCAGGCCTGATCTGGCTGAAGTAGGACTTCTGCTCTGGGTGTGCTACATTGCCCTAGAGCTGAAAGGCACAACGCGCAGGCTTCTTTCCAAAGGGCGAGTTGGGCCCCACAGCATCTTGCTTCCAGCTCTTTGGGAAGCTAAGAAACAACTCGCTCTGCACAGTGCTCTTACATCCTACCGGGAACATCTCTTCCAAAGGCCTGTGAAACGCAGTTTCTTTGCAGGCCTGATCTGGCTGAAGTAGGACTTCTGCTCTGGGTGTGCTACTTTGCCCTAGAGCTGAAAGGCACAACGTGCAGGATTCTTTCCAAAGGGAGTGTTGGGCCCCACAGCATCTTGCTTCCAGCTCTTTGGGAAGCTAAGAAACAACTCGCTCTGCACAGTGCTCTTACAGCCTACCGGGAACATCTCTTCCAAAGGCCTGTGAAACGCAGTTTCTTTGCAGGCCTGATCTGGCTGAAGTAGGACTTCTGCTCTGGGTGTGCTACATTGCCCTAGAGCTGAAAGGCACAACGTGCAGGCTTCTTTCCAAAGGGCGAGTTGGGCCCCACAGCATCTTGCTTCCAGCTCTTTGGGAAGCTAAGAAACAACTCGCTCTGCACAGTGCTCTTACAGCCTACCGGGAACATCTCTTCCAAAGGCCTGTGAAACGCAGCAGCTTTGCAGGCCTGATCTGGCTGAAGTAGGACTTCTGCTCTGGGTGTGCTACATTGCCCTAGAGCTGAAAGGCGCAACGTGCAGGCTTCTTTCCAAAGGGCGAGTTGGGCCCCACAGCATCTTGCTTCCAGCTCTTTGGGAAGCTAAGAAACAACTCGCTCTGCACAGTGCTCCTACAGCCTAGTGGGAACATCTGTTCCACAGGCCTGTGAAACGCAGTTTCTTTGCAGGCCTGATATGGCTGAAGTAGGACTTCTGCTCTGGGTGTGCTACTTTGCCCTAGAGCTGAAAGGCACAACGTGCAGGCTTCTTTCCAAAGGGCGAGTTGGGCCCCACAGCATCTTGCTTCCAGCTCTTTGGGAAGCTAAGAAACAACTCGCTCTGCACAGTGCTCTTACAGCCTACCGGGAACATCTCTTCCAAAGGCCTGTGAAACGCAGCTGCTTTGCAGGCCTGATCTGGCTGAAGTAGGACTTCTGCTCTGGGTGTGCTACATTGCCCTAGAGCTGAAAGGCACAACGTGCAGGCTTCTTTCCAAAGGGCGAGTTGGGCCCCACAGCATCTTGCTTCCAGCTCTTTGGGAAGCTAAGAAACAACTCGCTCTGCACAGTGCTCTTACAGCCTACCGGGAACAGCTCTTCCAAAGGCCTGTGAAACGCAGCTGCTTTGCAGGCCTGATCTGGCTGAAGTAGGACTTCTGCTCTGGGTGTGCTACATTGACCTAGAGCTGAAAGGCACAACGTGCAGGCTTCTTTCCAAAGGGCGAGTTGGGCCCCACAGCATCTTGCTTCCAGCTCTTTGGGAAGCTAAGAAAGAACTCGCTCTGCACAGTGCTCTTACAGCCTACCGGGAACAGCTCTTCCAAAGGCCTGTGAAACGCAGTTTCTTTGCTGGCCTGATCTGGCTGAAGTAGGACTTCTGCTCTGGGTGTGCTACATTGCCCTAGAGCTGAAAGGCACAACGTGCAGGCTTCTTTCCAAAGGGCGAGTTGGGCCCCACAGCATCTTGCTTCCAGCTCTTTGGGAAGCTAAGAAACAACTCGCTCTGCACAGTGCTCTTACAGCCTACCGGGAACATCTCTTCCAAAGGCCTGTGAAACGCAGCTGCTTTGCAGGCCTGATCTGGCTGAAGTAGGACTTCTGCTCTGGGTGTGCTACATTGCCCTAGAGCTGAAAGGCACAACGTGCAGGCTTCTTTCCAAACGGCGAGTTGGGCCCCACAGCATCTTGCTTCCAGCTCTTTGGGAAGCTAAGAAACAACTCGCTCTGCACAGTGCTCTTACATCCTACCGGGAACATCTCTTCCAAAGGCCTGTGAAACGCTGTTTCTTTGCAGGCCTGATCTGGCTGAAGTAGGACTTCTGCTATGGGTTAGCTACATTGCCCTAGAGCTGAAAGGCACAACGTGCAGGCTTCTTTCCAAAGGGCGAGTTGGGCCCAAAGAATCTTGCTTCCAGCTCTTTGGGAAGCTAAGAAACAACTCGCTCTGCACAGTGCTCTTACAGCCTCCTGGAACATCTCTTCCAAAGCACTGTGAAATTCAGTTTCTTTGCAGGCCTGATCTGGCTGAAGTAGGACTTCAACTCTGGGTGTGCTACATTGCCCTAGAGCTGAAAGGCACAACGTGCAGGCTTCTTTCCAAAGGGCGAGTTGGGCCCCACAGCATCTTGCTTCCAGCTCTTTGGGAAGCTAAGAAACTACTCGCTATGCACAGTGCTCTTACAGCCTACCGGGATCATCTCTTCCAAAGCCCTGTGAAACGCAGTTTATTTGCAGGCCTGATCTGGCTGAAGTAGGACTTCTGCTCTGGGTGTGCTACTTTGCCCTAGAGCTGAAAGGCACAACGTGCAGGATTCTTTCCAAAGGGAGTGTTGGGCCCCACAGCATCTTGTTTCCAGCTCTTTGGGAAGCTAAGAAACAACTCGCTCTGCACAGTGCTCTTACAGCCTACGGCGAACATGTCTTCCAAAGGCCTGCGAAACGCAGTTTCTTTGCAGGCCTGATCTGGCTGAAGTAGGACTTCTGCTCTGGGTGTGCTACATTGCCCTAGAGCTGAAAGGCACAACGTGCAGGCTTGATTCCAAAGGACGAGTTGGGCCCCACAGCATCTTGCTTCCAGCTCTTTGGGATGCTAAGAAACAACTCGCTCTGCACAGTGCTCTTACAGCCTACCGGGAACATCTCTTCCAAAGGCCTGTGAAACGCAGTTTCTTTGCAGGCCTGATCTGGCTGAAGTAGGACTTCTGCTCTGGGTGTGCTACATTGCCCTAGAGCTGAAAGGCACAACGTGCAGGCTTCTTTCCAAAGGGCGAGTTGGGCCCCACAGCATCTTGCTTCCAGCTCTTTGGGAAGCTAAGAAACAACTCGCTCTGCACAGTGCTCCTACAGCCTAGTGGGAACATGTCTTCCAAAGGCCTGTGAAACGCAGTTTCTTTGCAGGCCTGATCTGGCTGAAGTAGGACTTCTGCTCTGGGTGTGCTACTTTGCCCTAGAGCTGAAAGGCACAACGTGCAGGCTTCTTTCCCAACGGCGAGTTGGGCCCCACAGCATCTTGCTTCCAGCTCTTTGAGAAGCTAAGTAACAACTCGCTGTGCACAGTGCTCTTACAGCCAACCGGGAACATCTCTTCCAAAGGCCTGTGAAACGCAGTTTCTTTGCAGGCCTGATCTGGCTGAAGTAGGACTTCTGCTCTGGGTGTGCTACTTTGCCCTAGAGCTGAAAGGCACAACGTGCAGGCTTCTTTCCAAAGGGCGAGTTGGGCCCCACAGCATCTTGCTTCCAGCTCTTTGGGAAGCTAAGAAACAACTCGCTCTGCACAGTGCTCTTACAGCCTACCGGGAACAGCTCTTCCAAAGGCCTGTGAAACGCAGCTGCTTTGCAGGCCTGATCTGGCTGAAGTAGGACTTCTGCTCTGGGTGTGCTACATTGCCCTAGAGCTGAAAGGCACAACGTGCAGGCTTCTTTCCAAAGGGCGAGTTGGGCCCCACAGCATCTTGCTTCCAGCTCTTTGGGAAGCTAAGAAACAACTCGCTCTGCACAGTGCTCTTACAGCCTACCGGTAACATCTCTTCCACAGGCCTGTGAAACGCAGTTTCTTTGCAGGCCTGATCTGGCTGAAGTAGGACTTCTGCTCTGGGTGTGCTACATTGCCCTAGAGCTGAAAGGCACAACGTGCAGGCTTCTTTCCAAAGGGCGAGTTGGGCCCCACAGCATCTTGCTTCCAGCTCTTTGGGAACCTAAGAAACAACTCGCTCTGCACAGTGCTCTTACAGCCTACAGGGAACATCTCTTCCAAAGGCCTGTGAAACGCAGCTGCTTTGCAGGCCTGATCTGGCTGAAGTAGGACTTCTGCTCTGGGTGTGCTACTTTGCCCTAGAGCTGAAAGGCACAACGTGCAGGCTTCTTTCCAAAGGGCGAGTTGGGCCCCACAGCATCTTGCTTCCAGCTCTTTGGGAAGCTAAGAAACAACTCGCTCTGCACAGTGCTCTTACAGCCTACCGGGAACATCTCTTCCAAAGGCCTGTGAAACGCAGTTGCTTTGCAGGCCTGATCTGGCTGAAGTAGGACTTCTGCTCTGGGTGTGCTACATTGCCCTAGAGCTGAAAGGCACAACGCGCAGGCTTCTTTCCAAAGGGCGAGTTGGGCCCCACAGCATCTTGCTTCCAGCTCTTTGGGAAGCTAAGAAACAACTCGCTCTGCACAGTGCTCTTACATCCTACCGGGAACATCTCTTCCAAAGGCCTGTGAAACGCAGTTTCTTTGCAGGCCTGATCTGGCTGAAGTAGGACTTCTGCTCTGGGTGTGCTACTTTGCCCTAGAGCTGAAAGGCACAACGTGCAGGATTCTTTCCAAAGGGAGTGTTGGGCCCCACAGCATCTTGCTTCCAGCTCTTTGGGAAGCTAAGAAACAACTCGCTCTGCACAGTGCTCTTACAGCCTACCGGGAACATGTCTTCCAAAGGCCTGTGAAACGCAGTTTCTTTGCAGGCCTGATCTGGCTGAAGTAGGACTTCTGCTCTGGGTGTGCTACATTGCCCTAGAGCTGAAAGGCACAACGTGCAGGCTTCTTTCCAAAGGGCGAGTTGGGCCCCACAGCATCTTGCTTCCAGCTCTTTGGGAAGCTAAGAAACAACTCGCTCTGCACAGTGCTCTTACAGCCTACCGGGAACATCTCTTCCAAAGGCCTGTGAAACGCAGCAGCTTTGCAGGCCTGATCTGGCTGAAGTAGGACTTCTGCTCTGGGTGTGCTACATTGCCCTAGAGCTGAAAGGCGCAACGTGCAGGCTTCTTTCCAAAGGGCGAGTTGGGCCCCACAGCATCTTGCTTCCAGCTCTTTGGGAAGCTAAGAAACAACTCGCTCTGCACAGTGCTCCTACAGCCTAGTGGGAACATCTGTTCCACAGGCCTGTGAAACGCAGTTTCTTTGCAGGCCTGATATGGCTGAAGTAGGACTTCTGCTCTGGGTGTGCTACTTTGCCCTAGAGCTGAAAGGCACAACGTGCAGGCTTCTTTCCAAAGGGCGAGTTGGGCCCCACAGCATCTTGCTTCCAGCTCTTTGGGAAGCTAAGAAACAACTCGCTCTGCACAGTGCTCTTACAGCCTACCGGGAACATCTCTTCCAAAGGCCTGTGAAACGCAGCTGCTTTGCAGGCCTGATCTGGCTGAAGTAGGACTTCTGCTCTGGGTGTGCTACATTGCCCTAGAGCTGAAAGGCACAACGTGCAGGCTTCTTTCCAAAGGGCGAGTTGGGCCCCACAGCATCTTGCTTCCAGCTCTTTGGGAAGCTAAGAAACAACTCGCTCTGCACAGTGCTCTTACAGCCTACCGGGAACAGCTCTTCCAAAGGCCTGTGAAACGCAGCTGCTTTGCAGGCCTGATCTGGCTGAAGTAGGACTTCTGCTCTGGGTGTGCTACATTGACCTAGAGCTGAAAGGCACAACGTGCAGGCTTCTTTCCAAAGGGCGAGTTGGGCCCCACAGCATCTTGCTTCCAGCTCTTTGGGAAGCTAAGAAACAACTCGCTCTGCACAGTGCTCTTACAGCCTACCGGGAACATCTCTTCCAAAGGCCTGTGAAACGCAGTTTCTTTGCTGGCCTGATCTGGCTGAAGTAGGACTTCTGCTCTGGGTGTGCTACATTGCCCTAGAGCTGAAAGGCACAACGTGCAGGCTTCTTTCCAAAGGGCGAGTTGGGCCCCACAGCATCTTGCTTCCAGCTCTTTGGGAAGCTAAGAAACAACTCGCTCTGCACAGTGCTCTTACAGCCTACCGGGAACATCTCTTCCAAAGGCCTGTGAAACGCAGCTGCTTTGCAGGCCTGATCTGGCTGAAGTAGGACTTCTGCTCTGGGTGTGCTACATTGCCCTAGAGCTGAAAGGCACAACGTGCAGGCTTCTTTCCAAACGGCGAGTTGGGCCCCACAGCATCTTGCTTCCAGCTCTTTGGGAAGCTAAGAAACAACTCGCTCTGCACAGTGCTCTTACATCCTACCGGGAACATCTCTTCCAAAGGCCTGTGAAACGCTGTTTCTTTGCAGGCCTGATCTGGCTGAAGTAGGACTTCTGCTATGGGTTTGCTACATTGCCCTAGAGCTGAAAGGCACAACGTGCAGGCTTCTTTCCAAAGGGCGAGTTGGGCCCAAAGAATCTTGCTTCCAGCTCTTTGGGAAGCTAAGAAACAACTCGCTCTGCACAGTGCTCTTACAGCCTCCTGGAACATCTCTTCCAAAGCACTGTGAAATTCAGTTTCTTTGCAGGCCTGATCTGGCTGAAGTAGGACTTCAACTCTGGGTGTGCTACATTGCCCTAGAGCTGAAAGGCACAACGTGCAGGCTTCTTTCCAAAGGGCGAGTTGGGCCCCACAGCATCTTGCTTCCAGCTCTTTGGGAAGCTAAGAAACTACTCGCTATGCACAGTGCTCTTACAGCCTACCGGGATCATCTCTTCCAAAGCCCTGTGAAACGCAGTTTATTTGCAGGCCTGATCTGGCTGAAGTAGGACTTCTGCTCTGGGTGTGCTACTTTGCCCTAGAGCTGAAAGGCACAACGTGCAGGATTCTTTCCAAAGGGAGTGTTGGGCCCCACAGCATCTTGTTTCCAGCTCTTTGGGAAGCTAAGAAACAACTCGCTCTGCACAGTGCTCTTACAGCCTACGGCGAACATGTCTTCCAAAGGCCTGCGAAACGCAGTTTCTTTGCAGGCCTGATCTGGCTGAAGTAGGACTTCTGCTCTGGGTGTGCTACATTGCCCTAGAGCTGAAAGGCACAACGTGCAGGCTTCTTTCCAAAGGGCGAGTTGGGCCCCACAGCATCTTGCTTCCAGCTCTTTGGGAAGCTAAGAAACAACTCGCTCTGCACAGTGCTCTTACAGCCTACAGGGAAAATCTCTTCCAAAGGCCTGTGAAACGCAGCTGCTTTGCAGGCCTGATCTGGCTGAAGTAGGACTTCTGCTCTGGGTGTGCTACATTGCCCTAGAGCTGAAAGGCGCAACGTGCAGGCTTCTTTCCAAAGGGCGAGTTGGGCCCCACAGCATCTTGCTTCCAGCTCTTTGGGAAGCTAAGAAACAACTCGCTCTGCACAGTGCTCTTACAGCCTACCGGGAACATCTCTTCCAAAGGCCTGTGTAACGCATTTTCTTTGCAGGCCTGATCTGGCTGAAGTAGGACTTCTGCTCTGGGTGTGCTACTTTGCCCTAGAGCTGAAAGGCACAACGTGCAGGCTTGATTCCAAAGGACGAGTTGGGCCCCACAACATCTTGCTTCCAGCTCTTTGGGATGCTAAGAAACAACTCGCTCTGCACAGTGCTCTTACAGCCTACCGGGAACATCTCTTCCAAAGGCCTGTGAAACGCAGTTTCTTTGCAGGCCTGATCTGGCTGAAGTAGGACTTCTGCTCTGGGTGTGCTACTTTGCCCTAGAGCTGAAAGGCACAACGTGCAGGCTTCTTTCCAAAGGGCGAGTTGGGCCCCACAGCATCTTGCTTCCAGCTCTTTGGGAAGCTAAGAAACAACTCGCTCTGCACAGTGCTCTTACAGCCTACCGGGAACATCTCTTCCAAAGGCCTGTGAAACGCAGTTTCTTTGCAGGCCTGATCTGGCTGAAGTAGGACTTCTGCTCTGGGTGTGCTACTTTGCCCTAGAGCTGAAAGGCACAACGTGCAGGATTCTTTCCAAAGGGCGAGTTGGGCCCCACAGCATCTTGCTTCCAGCTCTTTGGGAAGCTAAGAAACAACTCGCTCTGCACAGTGCTCCTACAGCCTAGTGGGAACATCTCTTCCAAAGGCCTGTGAAACGCAGTTTCTTTGCAGGCCTGATCTGGCTGAAGTAGGACTTCTGCTCTGGGTGTGCTACTTTGCCCTAGAGCTGAAAGGCACAACGTGCAGGCTTCTTTCCCAAGGGCGAGTTGGGCCCCACAGCATCTTGCTTCCAGCTCTTTGAGAAGCTAAGTAACAACTCGCTGTGCACAGTGCTCTTACAGCCTACCGGGAACATCTCTTCCAAAGGCCTGTGAAACGCAGTTTCTTTGCAGGCCTGATCTGGCTGAAGTAGGACTTCTGCTCTGGGTGTGCTACTTTGCCCTAGAGCTGAAAGGCACAACGTGCAGGCTTCTTTCCAAAGGGCGAGTTGGGCCCCACAGCATCTTGCTTCCAGCTCTTTGGGAAGCTAAGAAACAACTCGCTCTGCACAGTGCTCTTACAGCCTACCGGGAACATCTCTTCCAAAGGCCTGTGAAACGCAGCTGCTTTGCAGGCCTGATCTGGCTGAAGTAGGACTTCTGCTCTGGGTGTGCTACTTTGCCCTAGAGCTGAAAGGCACAACGTGCAGGCTTCTTTCCAAAGGGCGAGTTGGGCCCCACAGCATCTTGCTTCCAGCTCTTTGGGAAGCTAAGAAACAACTCGCTCTGCACAGTGCTCTTACAGCCTACCGGGAACATCTCTTCCAAAGGCCTATGAAACGCAGTTTCTTTGCAGGCCTGATCTGGCTGAAGTAGGACTTCTGCTCTGGGTGTGCTACTTTGCCCTAGAGCTGAAAGGCACAACGTGCAGGCTTCTTTCCAAAGGGTGAGTTGGGCCCCACAGCATCTTGCTTCCAGCTCTTTGGGAAGCTAAGAAACAACTCGCTCTGCACAGTGCTCTTACAGCCTACCGGGAACATCTCTTCCAAAGGCCTGTGAAACGCAGTTTCTTTGCAGGCCTGATCTGGCTGAAGTAGGACTTCTGCTCTGGGTGTGCTACATTGCCCTAGAGCTGAAAGGCACAACGTGCAGGCTTCTTTCCAAAGGGCGAGTTGGGCCCCACAGCATCTTGCTTCCAGCTCTTTGGGAAGCTAAGAAACAACTCGCTCTGCACAGTGCTCTTACAGCCTACCGGGAACATCTCTTCCAAAGGCCTGTGAAACGCAGTTTCTTTGCAGGCCTGATCTGGCTGAAGTAGGACTTCTGCTCTGGGTGTGCTACATTGCCCTAGAGCTGAAAGGCACAACGTGCAGGCTTCTTTCCAAAGGGCGAGTTGGGCCCCACAGCATCTTGCTTCCAGCTCTTTGGGAAGCTAAGAAACAACTCGCTCTGCACAGTGCTCTTACAGCCTACCGGGAACATCTCTTCCAAAGGCCTGTGAAACGCAGTTTCTTTGCAGGCCTGATCTGGCTGAAGTAGGACTTCTGCTCTGGGTGTGCTACATTGCCCTAGAGCTGAAAGGCACAACGTGCAGGCTTCTTTCCAAAGGGCGAGTTGGGCCCCACAGCATCTTGCTTCCAGCTCTTTGGGAAGCTAAGAAACAACTCGCTCTGCACAGTGCTCTTACAGCCTACCGGGAACATCTCTTCCAAAGGCCTGTGAAACGCAGTTGCTTTGCAGGCCTGATCTGGCTGAAGTAGGACTTCTGCTCTGGGTGTGCTACATTGCCCTAGAGCTGAAAGGCACAACGTGCAGGCTTCTTTCCAAAGGGCGAGTTGGGCCCCACAGCATCTTGCTTCCAGCTCTTTGGGAAGCTAAGAAACAACTCGCTCTGCACAGTGCTCTTACAGCCTACCGGGAACATCTCTTCCAAAGGCCTGTGAAACGCAGTTTCTTTGCAGGCCTGATCTGGCTGAAGTAGGACTTCTGCTCTGGGTGTGCTACATTGCCCTAGAGCTGAAAGGCACAACGTGCAGGCTTCTTTCCAAAGGGCGAGTTGGGCCCCACAGCATCTTGCTTCCAGCTCTTTGGGAAGCTAAGAAACAACTCGCTCTGCACAGTGCTCTTACAGCCTACCGGGAACATCTCTTCCAAAGGCCTGTGAAACGCAGTTTCTTTGCAGGCCTGATCTGGCTGAAGTAGGACTTCTGCTCTGGGTGTGCTACATTGCCCTAGAGCTGAAAGGCACAACGTGCAGGCTTCTTTCCAAAGGGCGAGTTGGGCCCCACAGCATCTTGCTTCCAGCTCTTTGGGAAGCTAAGAAACAACTCGCTCTGCACAGTGCTCTTACAGCCTACCGGGAACATCTCTTCCAAAGGCCTGTGAAACGCAGTTTCTTTGCAGGCCTGATCTGGCTGAAGTAGGACTTCTGCTCTGGGTGTGCTACATTGCCCTAGAGCTGAAAGGCACAACGTGCAGGCTTCTTTCCAAAGGGCGAGTTGGGCCCCACAGCATCTTGCTTCCAGCTCTTTGGGAAGCTAAGAAACAACTCGCTCTGCACAGTGCTCTTACAGCCTACCGGGAACATCTCTTCCAAAGGCCTGTGAAACGCAGTTTCTTTGCAGGCCTGATCTGGCTGAAGTAGGACTTCTGCTCTGGGTGTGCTACTTTGCCCTAGAGCTGAAAGGCACAACGTGCAGGCTTCTTTCCAAAGGGCGAGTTGGGCCCCACAGCATCTTGCTTCCAGCTCTTTGGGAAGCTAAGAAACAACTCGCTCTGCACAGTGCTCTTACAGCCTACCGGGAACATCTCTTCCAAAGGCCTGTGAAACGCAGTTTCTTTGCAGGCCTGATCTGGCTGAAGTAGGACTTCTGCTCTGGGTGTGCTACATTGCCCTAGAGCTGAAAGGCACAACGTGCAGGCTTCTTTCCAAAGGGCGAGTTGGGCCCCACAGCATCTTGCTTCCAGCTCTTTGGGAAGCTAAGAAACAACTCGCTCTGCACAGTGCTCTTACAGCCTACCGGGAACATCTCTTCCAAAGGCCTGTGAAACGCAGCAGCTTTGCAGGCCTGATCTGGCTGAAGTAGGACTTCTGCTCTGGGTGTGCTACATTGCCCTAGAGCTGAAAGGCGCAACGTGCAGGCTTCTTTCCAAAGGGCGAGTTGGGCCCCACAGCATCTTGCTTCCAGCTCTTTGGGAAGCTAAGAAACAACTCGCTCTGCACAGTGCTCCTACAGCCTAGTGGGAACATCTCTTCCACAGGCCTGTGAAACGCAGTTTCTTTGCAGGCCTGATCTGGCTGAAGTAGGACTTCTGCTCTGGGTGTGCTACTTTGCCCTAGAGCTGAAAGGCACAACGTGCAGGCTTCTTTCCAAAGGGCGAGTTGGGCCCCACAGCATCTTGCTTCCAGCTCTTTGGGAAGCTAAGAAACAACTCGCTCTGCACAGTGCTCTTACAGCCTACCGGGAACATCTCTTCCAAAGGCCTGTGAAACGCAGCTGCTTTGCAGGCCTGATCTGGCTGAAGTAGGACTTCTGCTCTGGGTGTGCTACATTGCCCTAGAGCTGAAAGGCACAACGTGCAGGCTTCTTTCCAAAGGGCGAGTTGGGCCCCACAGCATCTTGCTTCCAGCTCTTTGGGAAGCTAAGAAACAACTCGCTCTGCACAGTGCTCTTACAGCCTACCGGGAACATCTCTTCCAAAGGCCTGTGAAACGCAGTTTCTTTGCAGGCCTGATCTGGCTGAAGTAGGACTTCTGCTCTGGGTGTGCTACTTTGCCCTAGAGCTGAAAGGCACAACGTGCAGGCTTCTTTCCAAAGGGCGAGTTGGGCCCCACAGCATCTTGCTTCCAGCTCTTTGGGAAGCTAAGAAACAACTCGCTCTGCACAGTGCTCTTACAGCCTACCGGGAACATCTCTTCCAAAGGCCTGTGAAACGCAGTTTCTTTGCAGGCCTGATCTGGCTGAAGTAGGACTTCTGCTCTGGGTGTGCTACTTTGCCCTAGAGCTGAAAGGCACAACGTGCAGGCTTCTTTCCAAAGGGCGAGTTGGGCCCCACAGCATCTTGCTTCCAGCTCTTTGGGAAGCTAAGAAACAACTCGCTCTGCACAGTGCTCTTACAGCCTACCGGGAACATCTCTTCCAAAGGCCTGTGAAACGCAGTTTCTTTGCAGGCCTGATCTGGCTGAAGTAGGACTTCTGCTCTGGGTGTGCTACTTTGCCCTAGAGCTGAAAGGCACAACGTGCAGGCTTCTTTCCAAAGGGCGAGTTGGGCCCCACAGCATCTTGCTTCCAGCTCTTTGGGAAGCTAAGAAACAACTCGCTCTGCACAGTGCTCTTACAGCCTACCGGGAACATCTCTTCCAAAGGCCTGTGAAACGCAGTTTCTTTGCAGGCCTGATCTGGCTGAAGTAGGACTTCTGCTCTGGGTGTGCTACTTTGCCCTAGAGCTGAAAGGCACAACGTGCAGGCTTCTTTCCAAAGGGCGAGTTGGGCCCCACAGCATCTTGCTTCCAGCTCTTTGGGAAGCTAAGAAACAACTCGCTCTGCACAGTGCTCTTACAGCCTACCGGGAACATCTCTTCCAAAGGCCTGTGAAACGCAGTTTCTTTGCAGGCCTGATCTGGCTGAAGTAGGACTTCTGCTCTGGGTGTGCTACTTTGCCCTAGAGCTGAAAGGCACAACGTGCAGGCTTCTTTCCAAAGGGCGAGTTGGGCCCCACAGCATCTTGCTTCCAGCTCTTTGGGAAGCTAAGAAACAACTCGCTCTGCACAGTGCTCTTACAGCCTACTGGGAACATCTCTTCCAAAGGCCTGTGAAACGCAGTTTCTTTGCAGGCCTGATCTGGCTGAAGTAGGACTTCTGCTCTGGGTGTGCTACTTTGCCCTAGAGCTGAAAGGCACAACGTGCAGGCTTCTTTCCAAAGGGCGAGTTGGGCCCCACAGCATCTTGCTTCCAGCTCTTTGGGAAGCTAAGAAACAACTCGCTCTGCACAGTGCTCTTACAGCCTACCGGGAACATCTCTTCCAAAGGCCTGTGAAACGCAGTTTCTTTGCAGGCCTGATCTGGCTGAAGTAGGACTTCTGCTCTGGGTGTGCTACTTTGCCCTAGAGCTGAAAGGCACAACGTGCAGGCTTCTTTCCAAAGGGCGAGTTGGGCCCCACAGCATCTTGCTTCCAGCTCTTTGGGAAGCTAAGAAACAACTCGCTCTGCACAGTGCTCTTACAGCCTACCGGGAACATCTCTTCCAAAGGCCTGTGAAACGCAGTTTCTTTGCAGGCCTGATCTGGCTGAAGTAGGACTTCTGCTCTGGGTGTGCTACTTTGCCCTAGAGCTGAAAGGCACAACGTGCAGGCTTCTTTCCAAAGGGCGAGTTGGGCCCCACAGCATCTTGCTTCCAGCTCTTTGGGAAGCTAAGAAACAACTCGCTCTGCACAGTGCTCTTACAGCCTACCGGGAACATCTCTTCCAAAGGCCTGTGAAACGCAGTTTCTTTGCAGGCCTGATCTGGCTGAAGTAGGACTTCTGCTCTGGGTGTGCTACTTTGCCCTAGAGCTGAAAGGCACAACGTGCAGGCTTCTTTCCAAAGGGCGAGTTGGGCCCCACAGCATCTTGCTTCCAGCTCTTTGGGAAGCTAAGAAACAACTCGCTCTGCACAGTGCTCTTACAGCCTACCGGGAACATCTCTTCCAAAGGCCTGTGAAACGCAGTTTCTTTGCAGGCCTGATCTGGCTGAAGTAGGACTTCTGCTCTGGGTGTGCTACTTTGCCCTAGAGCTGAAAGGCACAACGTGCAGGCTTCTTTCCAAAGGGCGAGTTGGGCCCCACAGCATCTTGCTTCCAGCTCTTTGGGAAGCTAAGAAACAACTCGCTCTGCACAGTGCTCTTACAGCCTACCGGGAACATCTCTTCCAAAGGCCTGTGAAACGCAGTTTCTTTGCAGGCCTGATCTGGCTGAAGTAGGACTTCTGCTCTGGGTGTGCTACTTTGCCCTAGAGCTGAAAGGCACAACGTGCAGGCTTCTTTCCAAAGGGCGAGTTGGGCCCCACAGCATCTTGCTTCCAGCTCTTTGGGAAGCTAAGAAACAACTCGCTCTGCACAGTGCTCTTACAGCCTACCGGGAACATCTCTTCCAAAGGCCTGTGAAACGCAGTTTCTTTGCAGGCCTGATCTGGCTGAAGTAGGACTTCTGCTCTGGGTGTGCTACTTTGCCCTAGAGCTGAAAGGCACAACGTGCAGGCTTCTTTCCAAAGGGCGAGTTGGGCCCCACAGCATCTTGCTTCCAGCTCTTTGGGAAGCTAAGAAACAACTCGCTCTGCACAGTGCTCTTACAGCCTACCGGGAACATCTCTTCCAAAGGCCTGTGAAACGCAGTTTCTTTGCAGGCCTGATCTGGCTGAAGTAGGACTTCTGCTCTGGGTGTGCTACTTTGCCCTAGAGCTGAAAGGCACAACGTGCAGGCTTCTTTCCAAAGGGCGAGTTGGGCCCCACAGCATCTTGCTTCCAGCTCTTTGGGAAGCTAAGAAACAACTCGCTCTGCACAGTGCTCTTACAGCCTACCGGGAACATCTCTTCCAAAGGCCTGTGAAACGCAGTTTCTTTGCAGGCCTGATCTGGCTGAAGTAGGACTTCTGCTCTGGGTGTGCTACTTTGCCCTAGAGCTGAAAGGCACAACGTGCAGGCTTCTTTCCAAAGGGCGAGTTGGGCCCCACAGCATCTTGCTTCCAGCTCTTTGGGAAGCTAAGAAACAACTCGCTCTGCACAGTGCTCTTACAGCCTACCGGGAACATCTCTTCCAAAGGCCTGTGAAACGCAGTTTCTTTGCAGGCCTGATCTGGCTGAAGTAGGACTTCTGCTCTGGGTGTGCTACATTGCCCTAGAGCTGAAAGGCACAACGTGCAGGCTTCTTTCCAAAGGGCGAGTTGGGCCCCACAGCATCTTGCTTCCAGCTCTTTGGGAAGCTAAGAAACAACTCGCTCTGCACAGTGCTCTTACAGCCTACCGGGAACATCTCTTCCAAAGGCCTGTGAAACGCAGTTTCTTTGCAGGCCTGATCTGGCTGAAGTAGGACTTCTGCTCTGGGTGTGCTACATTGCCCTAGAGCTGAAAGGCACAACGTGCAGGCTTCTTTCCAAAGGGCGAGTTGGGCCCCACAGCATCTTGCTTCCAGCTCTTTGGGAAGCTAAGAAACAACTCGCTCTGCACAGTGCTCTTACAGCCTACCGGGAACATCTCTTCCAAAGGCCTGTGAAACGCAGTTTCTTTGCAGGCCTGATCTGGCTGAAGTAGGACTTCTGCTCTGGGTGTGCTACATTGCCCTAGAGCTGAAAGGCACAACGTGCAGGCTTCTTTCCAAAGGGCGAGTTGGGCCCCACAGCATCTTGCTTCCAGCTCTTTGGGAAGCTAAGAAACAACTCGCTCTGCACAGTGCTCTTACAGCCTACCGGGAACATCTCTTCCAAAGGCCTGTGAAACGCAGTTTCTTTGCAGGCCTGATCTGGCTGAAGTAGGACTTCTGCTCTGGGTGTGCTACTTTGCCCTAGAGCTGAAAGGCACAACGTGCAGGCTTCTTTCCAAAGGGCGAGTTGGGCCCCACAGCATCTTGCTTCCAGCTCTTTGGGAAGCTAAGAAACAACTCGCTCTGCACAGTGCTCTTACAGCCTACCGGGAACATCTCTTCCAAAGGCCTGTGAAACGCAGTTTCTTTGCAGGCCTGATCTGGCTGAAGTAGGACTTCTGCTCTGGGTGTGCTACATTGCCCTAGAGCTGAAAGGCACAACGTGCAGGCTTCTTTCCAAAGGGCGAGTTGGGCCCCACAGCATCTTGCTTCCAGCTCTTTGGGAAGCTAAGAAACAACTCGCTCTGCACAGTGCTCTTA